>NC_057810.1:530464392-530726223 GCF_018294505.1 Triticum aestivum | reverse complement strand
GGCGGACCGGCGGTGGGGAGTGTTTTCGGGGCGGGCGGGGCGGCGTACCACCGGCCGCGGGCGGCGGGGGGCTACTGTTTGGCCGGTGGTGGCTGGCGGCTCAGGGGGGTTGAGGTTGAAGATGAACCGTAGGCCCTTGATTTCGTATCCAACGGCTGCAAAATCTACTGACAAGAGATGAAAAAGTCAGTTGACCGACGTGTAGCCTCACCTTTCTAGTGCGTTCAGTTTCGACAGCAAAATTCAGTTTCGACAGCAAAATTCAGTTTCGACAGTTAAGTTCAGTTTCGACAGTTAAGTTCAGTTTCGACAGTTAAATTCAGTTTCGACAGTTAAGTTCAGAGATGAGCGGCTGATGTATTTTACATCTAGCACTTTGTGGTTATGTATTTTACGTCATGTATTGGAGATGCTATTAGAATTCCACTCAGGTTAACGTTGTCTCTCTTGTCCCGCTTCAGCCTCGGCGTCGTACAACTCATGGGAGCTGCTCCAACGACGAAACCCTCCATCACAGCGGAGCAGTACCTCGGGATCCATCTCCAGACGCCTAAGATCTTCTTCCGCTCCTCCGACAGCCAAGTCAGCCGGAGCATCCTCACCGACCAACCCAATCACACTGAGATCGACATGGCTTCGCCAAAGAGGTTGTGCACCTGTTGCATCTCTTTTTTACTCTACATGTTATATATATTGTCCACTGAGCACTCGTAGTAACGAGAAATACGATTATTTTATCCTACTATATGACAAGCAGTGAGGTACCATGCAACTTAGCTATCCGTGATGGACTCTTTTGAATGCCATCATTATTTATCTCTGCGTGTTTGAGTTGTGCATTTGTCGATGGCTCAGGGAGTTGAGCTAGTAGGGCAGTGGCCTGGGTCCAAAGTAATAGAAGTATCAAAAAATCATTTTTTAGTGTAGGTTTTTCCTTGCTCAAGCCTGCCTACTAGAATCGCCAGTGCTTGAAAGGAAAAGTGAATGAAAAACATAGGAATTGGGAAGTTTCCTATGGTACTACTATTCATGAATTTGGTTCAAAGGAATGGAGCAAAGGAAAACTGTATGATTTGTTCCTTTAGTGTCTCATTGAAAGAAAAAATGTAGGAATTCTAATTTCCACTTGTCCTCCTTCTCAAATTCCTATTCATGAAGCACAAGACTAAGAGATAGTAGCATAATAGCATTATAACCATACATTTTCTAGTGGTTTGACTTAATCTCACCATGCTTCTTTGCATCCTGTGATCTTCCAATAGTTGTGAATCAAACAACCAGATTGGCAGAAATCCTGTGTTTTTAAATTCTCTGTTTTGCACGTGCATTCCTATCCTATTCCTGTCTATTTCCTATCCCTGCATTTGTTGGAATCCTCCAATTCAAACGAGCCCTGACAGAATTACTTCTCTTACAGATAGTTGTCAAAGAAAACCTTGTGTGGTTTGTCCCGCTCCTGCTACGCCGTCGTCCACCCCAGTTTAGCTGCTCCAACGATAGAAGGGTCCAGCACAGCAGGGATCCGGCCTCCAAACTGTCTTTTGCCGCCTCAGATCTTCTTCCCTGCCGCCGCCAGCCATGAAAACTGCATTACCATCATCAACCGAGCAGATGACCTTGAGGACTTCACGGGTCCGCAAGAGAGGTCGCACTCTTTCGTGTCTGTTTACGTTAATATTACATGTTACTTTATCGTCCCGTTCACCGATTAGACTCTGAGTCAGCTCCAAACTAATGGTCAAACTTGAGTTTTTAAATGGTTGTGGGGTACATATCGGGGCCGCAATCAATAGTATCTATCTACTATCTGGTTAATCTCGGTGTCTACTATGAGTTTCATGTTGGTTGGGAAACAAACAGTAAAGAAGCCATTATCTGTATTTTTTAACTAAAGCCATTATCTGCCTGCTATCATTGGTTTTGGGTCTATCCACAGTTTGCTACCATCACTCTGGATTTGTGCATGCACTCCTTACATAATCTCACTATGTTTTATTCCTATGCATGCCAGTTATTGTACACAATGGAACTGATCATGTAGAGCAAAAGAGACGAGCCTTGCCTGGCTATAAAATTTCATGCAGACGTCGTTCCATGGTGGGCGCAAAGGCAGCCCCCCTCCACCCATTTCGGATCATAATCAAGAGGAAGATAACTGTTCTGAGGGGGATTCAGAAGGAGAAGACCACTCCTATTTACCCCATGAGGTCTTCGCTCTAACTTGGCATGCTGATGTTGGTAATATCATGCATATGGTGCCTTGCATTGCTTACTGTATACATTAAAGATGTCATTTTCTTAGTTTAGACATGCTTTGTGTCAATGCCATCTATTTAGTTTCTTTATCGTATATGTGAATCATGCAATGCCATCTTGTTTAGCCAAGCATCATACATGTGAATTTTGCAATGCCACCCTGGTTAGCCAGTCATCTTATATGTGAATTATATCATGCCATCATTTTTTTATTACGTGTTAAATTTGTCAACAAATTTTAGTAAATTCAATTACTCTTCCTGTGCATCAGCCATTCGGAACGGTCATGGAAAAATCTGGAGTGGAAACAAGGTCTTCAGAGCAGACAATGCTATTTGATGAAGTGCATGTCTTGCTGGTTAGGGATAGCTCCTCAGAGGAGGATTCAGAGACAAATGACCAGTCATATTCCCCCCCCCCGAGGTGCATGCTCTAACTTGGCAGGGTTATGTTGCTCATATCGTCCGTATGGTATCTTGCATTGCTATGTCATTTGCTTAGTTTAGACATGCTTTGTGTGAATGCCACCTGTTTAGTGTCTATTACCATATATGTGAATTATGCAATGCCATCTTGTTGCAAGACATTATATATGTGAATTATGCAATGTTATCTTGTTGCAAGGCATTATGTATGTGAATTATGCAATGACATGCTGTTTAGGCAAGCGTCATATATGTGAATTATATCATGCCATCCTTTTTTTGTATTTCTCATTGCTTTTGTCGACAATGTTTGTATATTCAACTGCTCTTCCTGTGCATCAGCCATTTGAATTGGTGATGGTGAAATCTGGAGTGAAAACAAGGTATTCAGAGCAGACAATGCTATCTGCTGAAGCAGACATCTTGCTGGTTACAGAGAGCTCCTCAGAGGAGGATTCAGAGACTGATGACCAGTCCTATTTCCCCCCTAAGGTCTATGCTCAAACTTGGCAGGGTTATATTACCCATGTCATGCATGTTGTCTTGCATCGCTTAGTTTTTACATCATATATGGATTGCCATCTGCTTACTTGCTGACTATATAAATCATATATTTGAATTATAGCATGCCATCATGTCTACATAGTACATACACATCATCTATCTGAATTATGGCATGGCAACCCATTTAATAAAGACATCATATAATTATATCATCTCGTCCTATTTAGTGTTTACATTCATCATATTTTGAATTATGGCATTCTATCCGTGAATGTATGTGAATTATGGCATGCCAACCTATTTAATAAACACATTATATAGTTATATCATGTCATCCTGTTTACATAGTCATCATATTTTGAACTATGTCTTTCCATCTTTTTTAGTTAGTCATCATAATGTGAAATTGTGTCATGCTATCCTGGTTAGTTAGCCATCATATATGTGAAATTGTGTCACGCTGTCCTATTTGGTTAGACAACATAAATATGAATTATTTCATGCCCTCTTTTATTCCCCACTATCCATTGCACCTGTCTATCATACAATGTCTATACTTTCAATTACTTTTCTTGTTTATCAGCCATTTGAATTGGAGAGGGTGATGGCTGTATCTAAGTAGTAACAGCACTGTCTTCAGAAAAGATAGTGCTACCAATTGATGCAGATAGAACCACAGTTGTACTTGCCCAAGGACCAGATCCATCACACATAATCCAGACTCTCGCAGATTGTACCCTTGCCCAGTTGGACAGAGAACCAGCTACACCCCTTCTAACCCCAACCCCGGCGGATAGTAACCCAGTTCCAGTTGACACATCACCGTCTCCACCATAGAGCACCCAAACACGATCAGTTAGTAAGGGAACTGCAGTGCCCAAAGCACGAGGACCACCACTCCGAATCCCAACTCAACGCTTAAAGGAGAAGAAGATTTGTTCTCAGGTCAGGTTCTATAGCTATGGTTCATACTCCTTTGCTCTTGCATTACTGTATTTACTCATACCAACTATTTTCAAATTTGAAGGATGGAATTGAAACTCCAATGGCGCAACAGGTATGTTTCAAATCTGTTTCTTTAACTGGTTTGCTGTTGTAACCTGCTCTATGTTGATTTCAGTTTCAATTGAATAAATAGTTATGTTCTCATGTCATGCACATTAAAAGTGTTGTTATTGCTCTATAGTTTCCCACACTTATATTCTGCCTATTCTGCTTTGTCTTGAACAAATATTATTTGAACCGTGTCTCTATCTTGATTTGGCAACAAAAACTAGAATGATATAGACCATAAAGTGACCATGGTACATAGATATATGTTTGTTTCATGTTGTTATCCTGTCCACTTTACTACTGAACTCATTTACCAAAATGAGTTTCATATACAACATGGTAAACCTGTGATGTGTCTGCTTGTTTCTCTTTTAGAATACGGACAAAATAGTGGAGAACAGTACCGCGTTATGCAATGGTAAAGGAAGTAATGCACATAAGGTTCAAGATAGTGAGACATCCCTGTTGGTCTCCAAGAAAGCTGATAAAAACTATCTTGATGACAGTGAGACAACCCAAAAGTCCTGTCTTGATGTAGTGTTCGAGTTACTGGCCACTACTGCTGGCACAAGCTCTTCGAACTCACTGCCAGAATCAGTTCGTCTTCTTGAGTCTCAACTTCAAGTTGAAAGACATCGATCAGATGTGTTGCGACAGGAAGCTGAAGGACTGAGGAAGTCCCTGAAGAATTCAGATGCATATTTCCTGGTGCAACAACAAGGGCTGGAGGATTTAAGTGCCAAACAAGAGAAAGTTAATAAGCTTGCTAAGCATCTTGCCAGCATTATGGGTACCCAGGATATTGTTTCTTGAGATCTTCTGAAGTGGTTTCAGTTCTGGATTTGTTTTGCTGTGGCGTTTATTTGCGCTGGTCACCAACTTTGACAACCAGTGTATATGATATGCTGCTTTGTTCCCTATATTTGCACTGGTGGCGAACTTTGGTGCCTAGTGGATGTAATATGTGTAATATCTGTGATAGCCTAGCGTTAGTTGCTTGCTTATTTATTTCCTTGTTTTCTTGTTTATTTGTTTGCTTGTAGTCACTGTAGTTATTTTTCCGCGGTTTGCTAGTGGCTGCAATAACCTATTTTTTAAAACTAGGCCACAATAACCATGGCTAATATTTACTATAGTGACATTTGGCCTCCTACGGACCGTAGAAACAGTGGGCCTTCTACGGGCCGTAGAAACACTAGGCCTTCTACGGGCCGTAGAAACAATGGGCCTTCTATCGGTCGTATCGTCAATGGGCCTTATACGGGCCATATGATCGATTGGCCAAACATGGGCCAAACCGACCGCATTATGGTCGTAAACGGGCTAGAGTTGGAATCATCCATTCATGGGCCGACCATAACGGGCCATCGTTAATAGGTTGCATTTGACGACACTATGAAAACGGCCCAACGTATTAACGGACCACAAACGGGCCGACTGTAACCACGGGCTGAATTTGGCCCACAAGCAGAAAATGACAGTAACGTGCCATAAGTAAACGAATGCTGGAAATGAGCCCAAGAATAAATGGGCTCTCAGAAGGCTGAAAGATAACATGGGCTGGAAATGGACCAACAGAATAACGGGCCGTTAATGGGTATAAAGTGGTACACTGTTCATTACGGGCCAGTTTCAGTAGGGGGCGTTAATGGGTGTAAAGTGATACACTATTCATTACGGGCCAGTTTCACGACGGGCCGTTAATGGGCCAAGAGTTACAAAGAGCCTCATATGGGCCGAAAGACGTCATGGGCCATACATGGGCCAGAAGTGAAAACGGGCTGGAATCATATTGGATGGCCCAGATGACGCTACTGGGCCTAATTCGGATAGGGCGTGACGGGCCTTGGGTTAGCGGGCTGTAAATGGGCTATATGCGAACATGCCGTTAATAGGCTTTCCATGAGCCGGCCCGCTACCTTTTGACCAAGTCAAACGGGCCAGCCTTTCACAGGAATGGGCCTCTGTTGGGCCGTGCCACGTGTTGACGTATCATAGGCGCGTTCTGTCCAATGAGTGGATGACATCTGTCCCATCGATGAGCCGACACGTGTTTCCTCCAGCCAATGACGATTTTACACGTGGAAAATCCCCATTGGTCAAGGCTGTTAATGGGTTATCGGATCCAAAACCTGACCCAATAGCTTAACGGCGTTCCGTTCTAGTGGATGCCATGTGTCGGTCACCCTTGACGAAAGCACTTCTGTGACGCGCGATTTATCGTCATGGAAGTGGACACTTCCGTGATGATAATTTTGCTAATGTCATGGAACACTTCTATGACAGCACATGTATGACTATCTTGATTCTGTCATAAAATCGTCATGGAAGTACATGCATGACAAAAAACGTGACCTACTATGACAAACACGTATCATCATGGAAGTGTTTTTTTTGTAGTGCATGCGGCAAAGTTCGGAAGACACGGGGGCAAGAGAAGAAGGAAATCATAGACAACGATCTAGATCGCTACTGTATCTACTCTTCGATGGATCACCGGGCAATGACATCCTCCAGCTCCATCCTCAATTCCTCATGGCTTTTCTTGAAAGCAGCCACGGATTCCTCCACCTCCTGCTCACGCTCGATCCGGATCTTCCTCAAGTCACCCATTAGTTCCTCGACAACCGTTGTCAGCGTCATCCCCGAGGCACTGTTGTGCTCATGCAGCATCTTCCAGCCGGCGGCCTCCTCCTCCTTCTCGGTGAGCACTTTG
This sequence comes from Triticum aestivum, assembly GCF_018294505.1. Lineage (NCBI taxonomy): Eukaryota > Viridiplantae > Streptophyta > Magnoliopsida > Poales > Poaceae > Triticum > Triticum aestivum. The sequence continues at coordinate 530,719,269 of NC_057810.1, read as the reverse complement.
AGGAGCTTCGCATTGTCACCCATGAGTTGCTCTACGAGGCCGGTCGCCTTGTCAACCGAGGCATCGCTGATCTCGAGCAGCTTCATCAAGCCGTCAACCAGCTCCTTTTGCTTAACAAGGCCAGCGAGAATGTCATCGTCTCCGGCCAAGGACATCAGCAATACTAGCTCGTTGCGATCACCGACGCGGCGAGTGCGCTTGTGAGAGCCCTCGCGTGCCCGTGAGAGCTCATTCGAGGGCTCCCCAGCGCGCCAAGACATCTCTGTTGCGGCTGCTGCTTCGCGGAGGGACCTCTCTGCTGCGGCTCCCACTTTGCGACGGGACCTCTCTAGTGCTTCAGCGGCCTTGGTCTTTGCTGCCTGGTTATATGCCCACCCGAAACTCCTCCTATCGATCATGACGGAATGACTTGACAGGAGAGACCAGTTTTGTAGGTGATGAGGAGAGGAAATGTGAAGTAATTTTCGAGGGGCTAGCTTTTATAACCCGGTGCTAAGTGTGAACACATATAAGTTTGATCTGTGTGAACAGATTCGCAATTACTTATTGCGTTGTAATCTGCAATGTGAGGAGAAACAAAGTCAAAATTTATTGATGGTTCTGGACCCACAAAGCCCCATTTTTGTTGTTCTGCCTCATCGCAAACAGTTCTTTTGGATCAACAGTATAACACGCATCGGAAGCCCACGTGGGCCCTTGTTCTCGGATGTACGTGTACGTGTCTGCCCACTAACACACACGAACTTACTATGGTAACCGTCTGTGTTACAATTTCTCATCCCAAACAGTTCATCCGAGTGGGTTGTTTGCTGCATATCACAGACATCTGGTTTACACAAATCATTTGTGTTCTTTGGGTTGACCGCAAATGCCGCATACCACACACATCTTGTTAAGATGAACCATTTATGTTCTCTTGCTTAATCGAAAACAGTTTGTCCGAGTGAACCGTATGTTGTATATCACACACACCTTGATCTGGCTGACCGTTTCTGTTCCATTCCCTGTTGGAAATATGCCCTAGAGACAATAATAAATTAGTTATTATTATTATATTTCCTTGTTCGTGATAATCGTTTATTATCCATGCTATAATTGTATTGATAGGAAACTCAGATACATGTGTGGGTACATAGACAACACCATGTCCCTAGTAAGCCTCTAATTGACTAGCTCGTTGATCAATAGATGGTTACGGTTTCCTGACCATGGACATTGGATGTCGTTGATAACGCGATCACATCATTAGGAGAATGATGTGATGGACAAGACCCAATCCTAAGCCTAGCACAAAGATCGTGTAGTTCGTATGCTAAAGCTTTTCTAATGTCAAGTATCATTTCCTTAGACCATGAGATTGTGCAACTCCCAGATACCGTAGGAATGCTTTGGGTGTACCAAACGTCACAACGTAACTGGGTGGCTATAAAGGTGCACTACAGGTATCTCCGAAAGTGTCTGTTGGGTTGGCACGAATCGAGACTGGGATTTGTCACTCCGTGTAACGGAGAGGTATCTCTGGGCCCACTCGGTAGGACATCATCATAATGTGCACAATGTGACCAAGGGGTTGATCACGGGATGATGTGTTACAGAACGAGTAAAGAGACTTGCCGGTAACGAGATTGAACAAGGTATCGGGATACCGACGATCGAATCTCGGGCAAGTACAATACCACTGGACAAAGGGAATTGTATACAGGATTGATCGAATCCTTGACATCGTGGTTCATCCGATGAGATCATCGTGGAACATATGGGAGCCAACATGGGTATCCAGATCCCGCTGTTGGTTATTGACCGGAGAACGTCTCGGTCATGTCTGCATGGTTCCCGAACCCGTAGGGTCTACACACTTAAGGTTCGATGACACTAGGGTTATATGGAATAGATAGACGTGGTTACCGAATGTTGTTCGGAGTCCCGGATGAGATCTTGGACGTCACGAGGAGTTCCGGAATGGTCCGGAGGTAAAGATTTATATATGGGAAGTCCTGTTTTGGTCACCGGAAAAGTTTTGGGTGTTATCGGTAACGTACAGCGGTGCACCAGGAGGGTCCCGGGGGTCCACCAAGTGGGGCCACCGGCCCCAGAGGGCATAATGGGCCAAGTGTGGGAGGGGACCAGCCCCAGGTGGGCTGGTGCACCCCCCCCCATAAGGGCCCAAGGCGCCTAGGGTTTGGGGAGAGGGCGCACCCACCTTACTTGGGGGGCAAGTTTCCCCTCTCCCCCCCCCCTTAGCCGCCACCCAGATGGGGATTAGGGCTGTCGCCACCCCTAGGGAGGGAACCCTAGGTGGGGGCACAGCCCTCCCTCTCCTTATATATATAGTGGAGGCAAAGGGGCAGCCCAACACACGAAGTTCTTCTCTTGTTGGCGCAGCCCTACCTCTCTTTCTCCTCATATCTCGCGGTGCTTGGAGAAGCCCTGCAGGATTGCCACGCTCCTCCACCACCACCACGCCGTTGTGCTGCTGCTAGACGGAGTCTTCCTCAACCTCTCCCTCTCTCCTTGCTGGATCAAGGCATGGGAGACATCACCAGGCTGCACGTGTGTTGAACGCGGAGGTGCCGTCCGTTCGACACTAGGATCTCCGGTGATTTGGATCACAACGAGTACGACTCCTTCAACCCCGTTCTCTTGAACGCTTCCGCTTAGCGATCTACAAGGGTATGTAGATGCACTCTCCTTCCCCTCGTTGCTAGTCTCTCCATAGATAGATCTTGGTGACTCATAGGAAAATTTTGAATTTCTGCTACGTTTCCCAACAGTGGCATCAGAGCTAGGTCTATTGCGTAGATTCTTTGCACGAGTAGAACACAAAGTAGGTGTGGGCGTTGATTTTGTTCAATATGCTTACCGTTACTAGTCCAATCTTGTTTCGACGATATTGTGGGATGAAGCGGCCCGGACCGACCTTACACGTACACTTACGTGAGACATGTTCCACCGACTAACATGCACTTGGTGCATAAGGTGGCTAGCGGGTGCCAGTCTCTCCCACTTTAGTCGGAACGGATTCGATGAAAAGGGTCCTTATGAAGGGTAAATAGTAATTGGCATATCACGTTGGTTTGCGTAGGTAAGAAACGTTCTTGCTAGAAACCCATAGCAGCCACGTAAAACATGCAAACAACAATTAGAGGACGTCTAACTTGTTTTTGCAAGGTATGCTATGTGATGTGATATGGCCAAGAAGAATGTGTTGAATGATATGTGATGTATGAGATTGATCATGTTCTTGTAATAGGAATCACGACTTGCATGTCGATGAGTATGACAACCGGCAGGAGCCATATGAGTTGTCTTAATTTATTGTATGACCTGCGTGTCATTGAACAACGCCATGTAATTACTTTACTTTATTGCTAACCGGTAGCCATAGTAGTAGAAGTAATAGTTGGCGAGACAACTTCATGAAGATACGATGATGGAGATCATGGTGTCATGCCGGTGACGATGATGATCGTGGAGCCCCGAAGATGGAGATGTAAAGGAGCAAAATGATATTGGCCATATCATGTCACTTTTTGATTGCATGTGATGTTTATCATTTTTATGCATCTTATTTGCTTAGAACGACGGTAGTAAATAAGATGATCCCTCATTAAAATTTCAAGAAAGTGTTCCCCCTAACTGTGCACCGTTGCGAAAGTTCGTCGTTTCGAAGCACCATGTGATGATCGGGTGTGATAGATTCTAACGTTCACATACAACGGGTGTAAGCCAGATTTACACACGTGAAACACTTAGGTTGATTTGACGAGCCTAGCATGTACAAACATGGCCTCGGAACACAAGAGACTGAAAGGTCGAGCATGAGTCGTATGGTAGATACGATCAACATGAAGATGTTCACCGATGATGACTAGTCCGTCTCACGTGATGATCGGACACGGCCTAGTTGACTCGGATCATGTAATCACTTAGATGACTAGAGGGATGTCTATCTGAGTGGGAGTTCATAAGATGAACTTGTTTATCCTGAACATAGTCAAAAGGTTTTTGCAAATTATGTCGTAGCTCACGCTTTAGTTCTACTGTTTTAGATATGTTCCTAGAGAAAATATAGTTGAAAGTTGACAGTAGCAATTATGCGGACAGTAGAAGGCTTATGTACTTAATGCACCGCTCGGTGTGCTGGACCTCGAACGTGGTCTGTGGATGTTGCGAACATGTGACATACACATTTTGATGACTACATGATAGTTCGATAATGTTAAATGGTTTAGAATTGAGGCACCGAAGACATTTTTGAAATGTCGCACAACATATGAGATGTTTCGAGGGCTGAAATTAGGATTTCAGGCTCGTGCCCATGTCAAGAGGTATAAGACCTCTGACGATTTTCTTAGCCTGCATAATAAGGGAGAAAAGCTCAATCTTGAGCTTGTGCTCAGATTGTCTGAGTACAACAATCACTTGAATCGAGTGGGAGTTGATCTTCCAGATGAGATAGTGATGTTTCTCCAAAGACATTGCCACCAAGCTACTAGAGCTTCATGATGAACTATAACATAACAGGGATAGATATAATGATCCTTGATCTATTTGCAATGTTCGACTCCGCGAATGTAGAAATCAAGAAGGAGCATCAATTGTTGATGGTTAGTGAACCACTAGTTTTAAGAAGGGCAAGGGCAAGAAGGGGTACTTCATGAAATGGCAAACAGTTGCTGTTCCAGTGAAGAAACCCAAGGTTGAACCCAAACCCGAGACTAATTGCTTCTGTAATAAGGGGAACAACCACTGGAGCAGAATTACCCTAGATACTTGGTAGATGAGAAGGCTGGCGAGGTCGATAGAAGTATATTAGATATACATAATGTTAATGTGTACTTTACTAGTACTCCTAGTAGCACCAGGGTATTAGATATCGGTTCGGTTGCTAAGTGTTAGTAACTCGAAATAAAAGAGCTACGGAATAAACGGAGACTAGCTAAAGGTGAGATGACGATGTGTGTTGGAAGTGTTTCCAAGGTTGATGTGATCAAGCATCGCCTGCTCCGTCTACCATCGAGATTGGTGTTAAACCTAAATAATTGTTATTTGGTGTTTGTGTTGAGCATAGACATGATTGGATTATGTCTATCACAATACGGTTATTCATGTAAGGAGAATAATGGTTACTCTATTTATTTGAATAATACCTTCAATGGTCTTGCACCTAAAAGAATGGTTCATTGAATCTCGATCATAGTGATACACATTTTCATGCCAAAAGATATAAGATAGTAATGATAGTACCACTTACTTGTGGCACTACCATGTAAGTCATATTGGTATAAAACGCATGAAGAAGCTCCATGTTGATGGATCTTTGGACTCACTCGTTTTTGAAAAGTTTGAGACATGCGAGCCATGTCTATTGGTGTATATGCATGAAGAAACTCCATGCAGATGGATCGTTTGGACTCACTTGATTTTGAATCGCTTGAGAAATGCAAATCATACCACATGGGCAAGATGACTGAAAAGCCTCGTTTTCAGTAAAATGGAACAAGATAGCAACTTGTTGGAAGTAACACATTTTGATGTGTGCAGTCCAATGAGTGCTGAGGCATGCAGTGAATATCGTTATGTTCTTACTTCACGGATGATTTAAGTAGATACTGAGTATATTTACTTGATGAAACACAAGTCTAAATTATTGAATGGTTCAAGTAATTTCAGAGTGAAGTTGAAGATCATCGTGACAAGAGGATAAAATGTCTATGATATGATCATAGAGATGAGTATCTGAGTTACGAGCTTTGGCACGTAATTAAGACATTGGAAATTGTTTCACAATTAATACCGCCTGGAACACCATAGTGTGATGGTGTGTCCGAACATCATAGTTGCACCCTATTGGATATATATGGTGCGTACCATGATGTCTCTTATCAAATTACCACTATCGTTCATGGGTTAGGCATTAGAGACAACCGCACTCACTTAAATAGGGCACCACGTAATTCTGTTGAGATGACACCGTTTGAACTATGGTTTGGAGAAACCTAAGTTGTCGTTTCTTAAAAGGTTTGGGGCTGCGATGCTTATGTGAAAAAGTTTCAGGTTGATAAGCTCGAACCCAAAGCGGATAAAATGCATCTTCATAGGACACCCAAAACAGTTGGGTATTCCTCCTAATTCAGATCCAAAAGCAATAGGGATTGTTTCTTGAATCGGGTCCTTTCTCGAGGAAAAGTTTCTCTCGAAAGAATTGAGTGTGAGGATGGTGGAGACTTGATGAGGTTATTGAACCATCACTTCAACTAGTGTGTAGCAGGGCACATGAAGTTGTTCCTGTGGCACCTACACCAATTGAAGTAGAAGCTTATGATAATGATCATGAAACTTCGGATCAAGTCACTACCAAACCTCGTAGGACGACAAGGATAGGTACTGCTTCAGAGTGGTACGGTAATCCTGTCTTGGAAGTCATGTTGCTAGACAACAATGAACCTACGAGCTACGGAGAAGCAATAGTGGGCCCGGATTCCGGCAAATGGCTTGAGGCCATAATATCTGAGAGAGGATCCATGTATGAAAACAAAGTGTAGACTTTGGAAGAATTACTTGATGGTCGTAAGGCTGTTGGGTACAGATGGATTTTAAAAGGAAGACAGACAATGATGGTAAGTGTCACCATTAAGAAAGCTCGACTTGTCGCTAAGATGTTTTCCGACAAGTTCAAGGAGTTGACTACGATGAGACTTTCTCACTCATAGCGATGCTAAGAGTCTGTTGGAATTATATTAGCAGTTACTGCATTATTTATGAAATCTTGCAGATAGGATGTCAAAACATTTGTTATCTCGATGATATCCTTGAGGAAAGGTGGTATGTGATAAAACCAGAAGGTTTTGTCAATCCTGAAAGACGCTAATAAAGTATGCAAAGCTCCAGCAATCCTTCTAAGGACTGGAGCAAGCATCTCGGAGTTGGAATGTACGCTTTGATGAGATGATCAAAGATTTTGGGTTTATACAAAGTTTATGAGAAACTTGTATTTCCAAAGAAGTGAGTGGGAGTATTATAGAATTTCTGATAAGTATATGTTGTAAACATATTGTTGATCAGAAATGATGTAGAATTTCTAGAAAGCATATAGGGTTATTTGAAAAGTGTTTTTCAATGGAAAACCTGGATTAGGCTACTTGAACAATAAGCATCAAGATCTATAAGATAGATCAAAATGCTTAATAATACTTTCAAATGAGCACATATTTTGACATGATCTTGAAGGTGTTCAAGATGGATTAGTCAAGGAAGGAGTTCTTGCCTGAGTTGTAAGGTATGAAGTTAAGAGTTAAAGCTCGACCACGGCAGAAGAGAGAGAAAGGACGAAGGTCGTCCCCTATGCTTCAGACGTATGCTCTATAGTATGCTATGCTGTGTACCGCACCGGAAGTGTGCCTTGCCATGAGTCAGTCAAGGGGTACAAGAATGATCCAGGAATGGATCATTGGACAGTGGTCAAAATTGTCCTTGGAGTAAATAAAGGACATGTTTCTCGATTATGGAGGTGATAAAGAGTTCGGCGTAAAGGGTTGCGTCGATGCAAGCTTTAACACCTATCCGAATGACTCTGAGTAGCAAACCGGATACGTATAGTGGAGCAACCATATGGAATAGCTCCAAGTGGAGCGTGGAAGCAGCATTTACAATATGACCTAGAGATTTGTGAAGTATACACGGATCTGAATGTTGCAGACCCATTGACTAAAATCTCTCTCACAAGCAAAACATGATCAAACCCCAGAACTCATTGAGTCTTAATCACATGGTGATGTGAACTAGTTTAGTGACACTAGTAAACTCTTTGGATGTTGGTCACATGGTGATGTGACCTATCAGTATTAATCACATGGCGATGTGACCTAGATTATTGACTCTAGTGCAAGTGGGAGACTGTTGGAAATATGCCCTAGAGGAAATAATAAATTAGTTATTATTATTATATTTCCTTGTTCGTGATAATCGTTTATTATCCATGCTATAATTGTATTGATAGGAAACTCAGATACATGTGTGGGTACATAGACAACACGATGTCCCTAGTAAGCCTCTAATTGACTAGCTCGTTGATCAATAGATGGTTACGGTTTCCTGACCATGGACATTGGTGTCGTTGATAACGGGATCACATCATTAGGAGAATGATGTGATGGACAAGACCCAATCCTAAGCCTAGCACAAAGATCGTGTAGTTCGTATGCTAAAGCTTTTCTAATGTTAAGTATCATTTCCTTAGACCATGAGATTGTGCAACTCCCAGATACCGTAGGAATGCTTTGGGTGTACCAAACGTCACAACGTAACTGGGTGGCTATAAAGGTGCACTACGGGTATCTCCGAAAGTGTCTGTTGGGTTGGCACGGATCGAGACTGGGATTTGTCACTCCGTGTAACGGAGAGGTATCTCTGGGCCCACTCGGTAGGACATCATCATAATGTGCACAATGTGACCAAGGGGTTGATCACGGGATGATGTGTTACGGAACGAGTAAAGAGACTTGCCCGTAACGAGATTGAACAAAGTATCGGGATACCGACGATCGAATCTCGGGCAAGTACAATACCGCTGGACAAAGGGAATTGTATACGGGATTGATCGAATCCTTGACATCGTGGTTCATCCGATGAGATCATCGTCGAACATGTGGGAGCCAACATGGGTATCCAGATCCAGCTGTTGGTTATTGACCGGAGAACGTCTCGGTCATGTCTGCATGGTTCCCGAACTCGTAGGGTCTACACACTTAAGGTTCGATGACGCTAGGGTTATAGGGAATAGATATACGTGGTTACCGAATGTTGTTCAGAGTCCCGGATGAGATCCCGGACGTCACGAAGAGTTCCGGAATGGTCCGGAGGTAAAGATTTATATATGGGAAGTCCTGTTTTGGTCACCGGAAAAGTTTCGGGTGTTATCGGTAACATACCGGGACCACCGGGAGGATCCCGGGGGTCCACCAAGTGGGGCCACCAGCCCCAGAGGGCAGCATGTGCCAAGTGTGGGAGGGGACCAGCCCCAGGTGGGCTGGTGTGCCCCCCCCCCCACAAGGGCCCAAGGCGCCTAGGGTTTGGGGAGAGGGCGCACCCACCTTACTTGGGGGGCATGTTTCCCCTCTCCCCCCCCCTTGGCCGCCACACAGATGGGGATTGGGGCTGCCGCCACCCCTAGGGAGGGAACCCTAGGTGGGGGCGCAGCCCTCCCTCTCCCCTTATATATAGTGGAGGCAAAGGGGCAGCCCAACACACGAAGTTCTTCTCCTGTTGGCGCAACCCTACCTCTCTTTCTCCTCATATCTCGCGGTGCTTGGCGAAGCCCTGCAGGATTGCCACGCTCCTCCACCACCACCACGCCGTTGTGCTGCTGTTGGACGGAGTCTTCCTCAACCTCTCCCTCTCTCCTTGCTGGATCAAGGCATGGGAGACGTCACCGGGCTACACATGTGTTGAACGCGGAGGTGCCGTCCGTTCGGCACAAGGATCTCCGGTGATTTGGATCACGACGAGTACGACTCCTTCAACCCCGTTCTCTTGAACGCTTCCGCTTAGCGATCTACAAGGGTATGTAGATGCACTCTCCTTCCCCTCGTTGCTAGTCTCTCCATAGATAGATCTTGGTGACTCGTAGGAAAATTTTGAATTTCTGCTACGTTCCCGAACATTCCCTAATAGCACACAGTTCATCAGAGGGAACTATATGCCATATATCACACACACATTGATATGGCTGCCCATTTCTGTTGTTCTTCCTAATCACAAACAGTTCTACTGAATCAACCGTATGCCCTGCATCGCACACGAAACTAAAATCTGAACTGTGTTTGATGCATCGGTCATCGCAAATCTTTTGGACATTTTTTATGGTTCTCTGACACCACCGTTTGCGATTATTGCATCGCACACAGTTTCTCGAAGGGTCTTTGATCGTAGTGTCGCTTTAGCAGCATCCTGCAGTAGTGTCCCCTGGACACTGGAGTTTCTTGTTTAATGTCATCCTAGAACAGACTGGGGTCAGGGGACTTGAGATGCATGGGAGACAATTCACTTGGGGGAATAACTTACCCATCCCCACTTTTCAAAAACTAGATAGAATTTTATATAGCATAGAATGGGAAGAGGCTTACCCATTAACTCAGATTACTGCTCCGACTAGAGAAAAATTTGATCATACCCCTTTATTCTTAGACTCTGGAAACATACAGAAAACTGATCCCATTTTCAGATTTGAAAATGCTTGGTTTCTGAGGGAGGGGATTGACAAAATCGTTCATGATGTTTGGAACAATCCGAGTGTCACTGGTGATAGTATATATAGATTACTAGGTAAATTTAGGTTACTTTGGCCCAAACTCAAAGGCTGGAACAGAAATATGAATGCTTGGTATACATAGCTGAAAAAGATATTCTGATGAAACTTGATATAATTGATAAAAATTGTGAAAAAAGGGCTCACAGTAGTTGACATAAAGTACAAATGGAGTTGAGAGCACAACTTGATAGACTTCTCCAGCAGGAAGAAGCTAAGTGGAAACAGAGAGCTAAGGTAGATGAAATCCTGGTGGGAGATAGCAATACTAAATTCTTCCATGCTAAAGCAAATGGGAGACTCAGAAGAAACATAATTAATAGGTTGGATCAGGATGAAGGGGAAATTGAAGGAGACAAAAATCTGGTTGAATATATAACTGCATTTTACAAAAATATATATTTGGTCCACCAGATGACTCTTTGATAACCCACAAGTATAGGGGATCAATTGTAGCCTCTTTTGATAAGTAAGAGTGTCGAACCCAACGAGGAGCTAAAGGTAGAACAAATATTCCCTCAAGTTCTATCGACCACAGATACAACTCTACGCACGCTTGACGTTCGCTTTACCTAGAACGAGTATGAAATTAGAAGTACTTTGTAGGCGTTGTTGGATAGAATTGCAAGACAATAAAGAGCATGTAAATAAAAAGTAGGGGCTCTGTAGATAAAGAAGCAGTAAAGTTAGTCTAGCGAGTGTGGAAAAGTGGTGGTAGTAGTTGTGAAATTGTCCCTAAGCAATTGACTACTTTACTAGACCGATAGCAAGTTTTATGTGGGAGAGGCATAAGCTAACATACTTTCTCTTCTTGGATCATATGCACTTATGATTGGAATTCTAGCAAGCATCCGCAACTACTAAAGATCATTAAGGTAAAACCCAACCATAGCATTAAAGTATCAAATCCCCTTTATCCCATACGCCACAACCCCCTTACTCGGGTTTATGCTTCTGTCACTCAAGCAACCCATTATAAGCGAATCATGAACGTATTTCAACACCCTACAACGGGAATCCCTCATGCTTCCGCGACACGGAGGGCACAATAGGACAGCAACATAACCACAAGCAAATTAAACCAATCATAGCAATTCACCAATTACCGATAGGGCAACGAAAATCTACTCAGACATCATAGGATGGCAACACATCAATGGATAATAATATGAAGCATAAAGCACCATGTTCAAGTAGAGGGTACAACAGGTTGCGGGAGAGTGGACCGCTGAATATGGAGGGGGGAAGGTGATGGAGATGCTGGTGAAGATGACGGAGGTGTTGGTGTAGACCGCGGTGATGATGATGGCCCCCGGCGGCGTTCCGGCGCCACCGAAAGCGAGGGGGAGAGAGCCCACTTCTTCTTCTTCTTCTTCCTTGACCTTCTCCCTAGATGGGAGAAGGGTTTCCCCTCTGGTCCATGGTCTCCATGGCGTGGGAGGGGCGAGAGCCCCTCCAAGATTGGATATGTCTCTCTGTCTCTCTCTGTTTCTGTGTTCCTGATTCTGCCCTTTCACCATTTTTTATATTCCTGCAGATCTGTAACTCCGATTGGGTTGTACTTTGGACATGATTTCTATCCGGATATTGGCTTTCTTGCGGCAAAAGAAGGGCAGCAACCGCCTTACGGGGTGGCCACGAGGGCCTAGGGCGCGCCTGACCCCTGGGGTGCACCCCCTGCCTCATGGCCCCCTCGGGCATCGTCTCGCGTTGATTCTTCTTCCCAAGATTCATAAATATTCCAAAAATAATCTCCGTCCGTTTTTATTCCGTTTGGACTCCGTTTGATATGGGTTTTCTGCAAAACATAAAACATGCAACAGACATGAACTGGCACTGGCCACTGGATCAATATGTTAGTCCCAAAAATAGTATAAAAAGTTGCCAAAAGTATATGAAAGTTGAATAATATTGGCATAGAACAAACAAAAATTATAGATACGACGGAGACGTATCACTGTTTGGTATCTCTTAATGTTGATAATCCAAGAAAGATTCATAAAAATTACAGAGATATACTGATTGACAAATTCTCTTTGGAAGAAAACAAATATGTGGTATTTAAGATGGCACATAACAAATCACGTAGCCCAGATGAGTTCATTACTGAATTTTATCAACACTATTGGGAGCTAGTGAAAGATGATCTTAAATCTTTATTAGATGATTTTGCAGAAAAAAAGTTGATATTAGTAGACTGAATTATGAGATTATTACATTGGTCCCTAAAGGGAAAGAGGCCAATAAAATACAAAAATTTAGACCTATGTGCTTACTTAATGTTTGCTTCAAAATCTTTACAAAAGTTTTGATGGATAGACTAAATTTAGTGGCTGCTGATGTTATATCACCTGTCCAGACTGCTTTTGTCAAAGGCAGATATATTATGGAGGGGGTACTAATCCTCCATGAAGCTTTAAATAGCATAAAAAGAAAAATAGAGTGCTCTCTTGTTGAAAATAGATTTTAAAAAGCATATGATAAAACTAAATGGTCCTTCCTTTTTCAGATGCTCAGAATGAAAGGGTTCCCTCACAAATGGATAGACTGGGTGATGGGGACCATTAGGGGGGAAAGTCTGTGTGAAAGTTAATGGCAACTTAGGCAAATATTTCCTTACTCATAAAGGGTTGAGACAGGGAGATTCTCTGTCCCCTCTTAATTTTGACCTAGTTGTTGATGCCTTAGCTATCATGCTAGACAATGCAAGAAAAAATGGTTTAGTGAAGGGGGTACTAAATGAAAATGTCCCAGATGGGATTAACATGTTATAGTATGCAGATGATACTATTTTCCTGTTGCAAGATGATCTGGAAAGTGCTCATAATCTAAAATATATTTTGTGTCTCTTTGAACAAATGGCTGGTCTGAAGATCAACTTCCATAAAAGTGAGTTGTTCTTATTTTGGGAGGCCATTGATAAAAAAGAGGAATATGCTAAAATATTTACATGCCCAATAGGTGTTCTGTCTATGAAATATCTAGGTCTGTCGGTAGATAAAAAAACGTATTAGGAACAAACACTGGAAACCTCCCGAAGATAAAATGGAGAAAGAATGTGAAACTTGGCAAGGCAGATTACTTGCAAGTGCTGGTAGGGTTACCTTGACACAATCTTCTCTGACAGGCATTTCTTATTTTATGATGTCTTTTTATGGGTTGCCTATTGGGGTTGATAAACATATGGACTTCTTTAGAGCCAGATTGTTGTGGCAGGAAAATAACAAAAAGAGAAATTATCATCTAGTTAAATGGTCTGAGGTATGCAAACCAAAAGATATGGAAGGGCTAGGGATCCAAAACCTTGCCCACATGAATAAAGCTCTGCTATGTAAATTGTGGTGGAAATTATACACTACCAAAGGGCTGTGGCAAGAGATCATCTTAAATAAATATCAAGGAAAGAAAGACCTTGGTAATATTTCTGCCAAATAGGGAGACTCCCAGTTTTGGAGGGAACTCCTGAAACATAGAGATCATTTTGTCTCTCTGTTTAAATTTCTAGTAGGTAATGGAGAGAATGTTCGTTTTTGGGAAGACTGGTGGATTGGATTTGCACCGTTGAACAAAAATTTCCCTAGACTCTATAACATCTGTTTTGATAGGCAGAAAACAGTTAGGGAAATTTTTGAAAATGGAATTGATAACATGCATTTTAGGAGGGCGTTGAGAGAAGACTCAAAAGAGCTTTGGGAACACATTAAAGAAGCTTGCAGTTTGACGATTTTGAATGATGAAAAAGATGAGGTTAAGTGGACACTGACTAAAAATGGTATATATACAGTAAAGTCCTTCTATAGACATTTGATAGAAAATGGGATCATTAGGTGGAAATTAAAATACCACCTAGAGTCAAAGTTTTTATGTGGCTAGCTCTTAGAAATAGTATACTCACAAAAGATAACTTGCTGCGCAGGGGATGGAAAGGGGATGAGAAATTTCCACCATTTTGTGGACATGATGAAAGCATAAATCACCTTTTTCTCTCCTGCTCTGTAGCTCGGCTATTGTGGAACATCTTAAAATGTGCCTTCAATTTAACTGATATCCCAGAAGATCTTGATCTTATGATGAGTATCTAGGTTAAGACTTTCGGAAGAGAAGAGAGAGGCTTAGTTATGATAGGAATTTGTGCTATTTGTTGGACAATCTGGAAACTGAGAAACAGTGCTGTCTTTGAAAATAACATGGTTATAATGATCCATGTATACCTGTTAATTTGTTTCTTAAACATTTACATGACTTTAATATTTTGCAGAAACCCCCCGCAAGAAGTAAGATGATGGAGGCAGGCGTGAGACAGGTGGGCGAAGTAGCTAAAGAAGTGTTCAAAGCATAACACGAGTGGCGTCTAGGGACCACAAGAATCATGGGGTGACCAACTTCAAGTCTCCGGGTTCACCCCCCCCCCCTCTCCAGTGTTGTGATCCCACAGATACTTGCAAAGCTTCACCGGCCTTGTCCTGTGCTCATCTACCTCCAAGTCTTTTGTCTCTGGAAGAATAAAAATGTCTGATGTATGATACCTATTAGATGGCAGTTGTATGCCTCCTGTTATGTTTCGGATCAAAACTCTGTTGTTGTGTCTGGTACTGGGACCTGCTTTTGAGCCCAGGCCTTAGATCTCTCGGGGCTCTGCTTTGGGGGTTAATGGGGGGGAAGGGATGGCTTCCCCTCTTCCTCAATAGTCAGTACTCCTCCAGAGATTGCTGCAGTAGTTTTCTTTCTTTTCCTTTCTGTAAGACTTGGTGATTTCTTTTAATGGAAATTGGAGAGAGAAGCTCTCTTTTATCAAAAAAAGTGATTGAGGAATTCTTGGACATCTGGAACATGATCAAAGCCTCAAATATACTGCAAGTGACGAGATAATCTGGAAAGTGTCTGCTTCTGGAAATTACAACACAACTTCAGCCTACCGTCTGCAGTTCCTAGGGCAAACTGACTCCTCTCTCCCGGACATGAATCTGGAAGGTGTGGGCGTTGTCGCGCTGCAAATCCTTTGCCTGGTTGATGTTGCAAAACAAAACTTGGTGCGCTGATTGCCTTGAACGGCATGGCTAGGATAACTGCTACATCTGCCCCCTTTGCATCCACAACCTGGAAACATCATTTCATCTTATTTGGGAGTGACCCCGTGGATTGCCAAGTGTGGAATTGTTGCATCCCAGAGAGCCTGCCAGGCTCTGCCACCTGGGGGCTGGGGGGTGGGGGTGGGGGGTGAGGCGATCGCGATGGCAGCCTGGAGCAAATTCATGAGCCACCCTGGTGTTAACAAGAGAAAGGGCATCAAATTCATGCGGTCGCTGATTGTTTGGGAGCTTTGAACGGAGAGAAACAACAAAATATTCAAGAACAGATCCTTGGTTGTCCCCATGATCATTGGATCCATCAGATCATCCATGGAATCCTGGGGAACCCCGGCACCAAAGGCTTGTTGCAGCCCTTCAGGGATCCGCCATGAGAGATAATTCATAGCTTGGGGGAGTTCTTCCCCCCGCCTTTTTTCTAGTTTACTCTCTTTTCCCTCCTTAGTGGCTCTGTCCACGCATGCATGCGTACATACTACATACTGCTCCCTACCTATATCTTTGCTGGATCTTTAAAAAGAAATTGTTAGCCTTGTGCGATATTCCAATAAAAGGCAGTCTTGTGCGATTCCCGTTTTGCCCCTCATGAAAAGCTATAGAGATTAGGCATTTAGCCACTAGCAGCATCGAATAACATATGCTATAAATCGCCGGGCGCCTCCGGCGAATGGCACGTTTGGATCCTACCGTCCGGTCGCAGAACATTGGCAGTGACAAAAGCTCGTAGTCGGCAACCATTTGGATCCCTAAAGGGCGCTTATAGATCGACGGGGTATACTACATGGAGCAAAGACCACAAAGCGAGCACCCTGATCTAAGCTTTAGGGCATTTTAAAACCAAATACGTAGCTGTTCTGAGGAGGATCACCCAATGCAAACCGTAGTCGACCGGCAAATCATGCCGAAACGCTGCCGAGATGATCGAACATCAACTGAGGGGTTGCCTTTTGCGACATGCATGCTGATGGGGTTAGGCAGAAAGACGCACCTATAGCTAGCTCGACTGATCCACAGTAAGAGACAACTAAAACTGGTAGAGCAACTAAGAAGTGGTGTAGTATGGCAAGTACTGCCGCGCGCGGCCCACGTCGGCCACCGAGAATCCCGCGCGATCTCGCTGCCGGGGCGATTTTTGGGGGGCTTTTCTCCGCCGTGGTGGATCGTATAAGTGGGGCGGAATATCAGCGCGCGCGCGCGTACGTAGGTCAGCTGGTGGGTCTCCTTCTCTCTCTCCCCGGCGCGCCCCGTCCTCCCTCCCTGTTTGGCTTATCGCTGGCACGCGTGGCCGCCGTCCGGCGCCCTTTCACGGTCCACTCGCTCGTGCGGCCCCGTCGAGCGTGACCGCTCCGTTCCGACGAGTACATCGCCCGCCGTCGACCATCCAATCCCCACGACCGGTCATGCGTCCACCCCTACGACTCCAGCCATGGCAGCACGTAGTGGCGAGCCGTGCTCCCGCGCGCGGCCGACCGCGACAGCGCAGGCCGTGAGCCGTGGCCCGACACGAAAACGTTGGGCGAACTATTTCAGGTTCTGGTCATCTCATGACAACACCACATAACCGTGCCCCGCGCGCACAGCTACACACCAGAAACACGCACGCACACGGCTAGCTATGGCCAGTGTCTCGACGCTTTGAGGGACTGGGTAGTGGTGGCTAGTGGGCACCAGCCAGTAGTAGCTAGCTAGGTGCTAAATCTGTGTCGATCGGTGTGCTGCCGAGCAACTTGCTCGCCGAACGGACGATGTGCATGGGAGCAGGTGTGCGTCTCGTCAGGTCCGTAGTAAATCGCGGTGTGCAGTGGATCATCGGCTCCTCTTTCTTTCGGAGAAACGACCGGCTGCATTTCGACCAAGCTTTTGTCCTGCTGGTCCTGCTCTGGAAGACGCTTGCATAGTTGGAGGAATTCTGACCTACCGTTCCTCTGTCTGCACGGGTCGCTTTAGTAATTTAGTGTGTGACAGACAGTGTGTTCCTCGTCATTCGGCCGAGCTTTTTGCGAGGGTTCCGTTGAATGAATGTACCCAAACGCTCTTGTCGGCAGGCCGGATATGATGATGGAGGAATATATGCCACACGACAACGGATGTCAGATGTCTGTGTGTGTATGTGTGCACGGGCATCAGTAGTTAGTTACTCACTTTATCAGCAGTACGACATATATGTCTAATATTACAACTGTGCTACTACATGCATGAGCTACGTATCACATATGGAAGTCTAGACGTGCGACTCTGATTCGTTTGTGCTCAGTGATAAGACTCGTATGTACTCCCTCTGTCCCACAATATAAGACATTTTTACAAGCTGTTAAATGTCTTATATTATGAGACAGAGGGAGTATGTGCGAGCACCGATGGATCGATTGGGACAGAGAAAGAGACACGGGTTTCATTGATTTATGTGAGAAGTGGACGACGAGAACTACCACCTTTATTGCAGTGGTGGAGTTACGACGACGTGATTTCCTTCACTAGGAATCTTTTGTAGCATCATGGAGTCGCTCCTTCGGGCACATATATATACCGTTCATTTGTATATCTGTATAGGTACCACGAATGATTCTTCTAGCTGATCTAGCATGGCTACTAACTTGAAAGAATCTTCTTAACCGGGGAGAGATGGAGAACGGCAAACATGGCCGACATATACTCAGGACTGCCAAGAACAATGCAAAATATATACTCCCTCCGTAAAAAAAATATAAAAGCTAGTTCACGCAAAAGTGTCCTGCATCTTGGATTTTATTTTTGCTAAATGATACAGGTACTCTACAGAAGTGAATGGCGGCAATGCTGCTGGAGAAGTGATTGTCTGAACATGATGGCAAACCTATAACAACACGATGGCAAAACATTGAGGATGCAGGCAGACATTACTAGACGAAAATATTGAAGAAGAAACCAAGAGCAACGACCACACCTGTTGTTTGGAAGGTCACAATGACCACACCGGCATTCCTTCTGAAGGAAGATGAAATGTTGGTTATCCGGTCGTAGATGCCCACACCCCGAACCATCACTCGCCGCCAACAAAGGGGTGAAGGTCCAAAACTCTGAAACGACGCCTCAAAGGTCATTGCATGAACCAATAAAGCCGGTTCATAGGTTTTCACCAAGAGAAGTTGCTAGATATGGAGCCTATACCAGAACCGTAGTACGAGCCTCCAAGATGGTTAGTGACGGGTGTGAATGATTGGGCTGGAAAATAAGGGCTGCTCCATTCATCCCCTTCCTCCCTTACTGCCACCTCCCAACCCAAAATCCTCCATCACCCTTCTCCCGTCCCCTCGTCGCTGCTATAGCCTAGGGCCGTGAAATGCCTGAACTAGCCGATGAAGGCGACGGTGGGGAGGTGGCAGTCCCGTTAGATTTTGGTGTCGCGACGTGGTCTATGGACGGTGGTAACGGGAAGTGTGCATGGCTATGTAGCGACAACAGTGTCGTCCCGAGCTTGGCCGGTGGCCACTAGTGCTGTGGGCCATGCCATTATAGGAGATCGGTTGCGCATTGTTGGAAACAACCCCGTCTATAGGTTTGCAAGCGGCAGAGGTGGCCCGTCTTTGGCGGCCATCTGCATCCCTATGAGGCGGTTCTCCGCCTGGGTATGCCGATGGCGCCAGTGGCAGCCACTTCAGCTAGCTGGAACAACCAGCTTTTGGCGTGACAACGGCCAGACAACAGTCACCGACAGGATGGAGGATCTTGAACCTTTAGATGTGGCGGCAACAGCTATCCTCCTTGGTATGTTTGTTTTCCGATTCTTCCTCCATGAGCAAGGATGGCTAAGCAAGAGATGACACATCATGGTGGCATCTCATGCAGATCTGCCACCTACTGTGGCTCGTGAGGACAGTGGGGGACTGCTTGAACGTCCGGAATTGAGATATGGTGGTGTTGGTGACCTTATTGACACTACTCCTTCATCAATCAACGTCGCTTGTGTGAGAGCAACCTTCTTTCAGATCCTTTGGTGATGACCGATTCTTGTCAGGGTTCAACTGCGTGCTTGCGCGGGCATGGGCATCACTTGCGTGTCTCTCACGTCAAGACCACGAATGTGGCTAGTTGTTAGGATTACTTCAATTCGATGATGCTTCTTGAGTACTCGGTCACAATCTCCCTAGGTCAGACTCTAGTTGGTTATACCTGGAATGGTGATGTCTTTGCATTGTTACTTGTTTAAGGCATTGCTCGGAGTTGCTTGGACTTGATCTTTAGGGTGAAAACTCAGGATATGACCTTGAGTGGTTGAATCTAGCGACAATGACATTTGAGCATCGTTCCATCCTTGGAAGCGTTGCTGCTAGAGAAGCTTTCTTATTGCCCTTGTGTTGTCAACAGATGGTTGGTGCCAATGTGGTTGATGTAGTTCGTCGATCTTTGTTTTGATTGCCTTGGTTTTTCTTCTTGTTCCGCCTAGGCGTAGTTTCGGTCTTGTATGACTTTGCTTTTTGCAGGCATGATCCGTTACGTGCATGCATTGGTGTTGACTGTGTGCATCCTAATAATAGAGAGGTGGATGTATGCTCATTATGATTGTACCCACCCTTTATAAAGAAAATGAGTGACACCCGGCCCATAGGCACGTCGACAAATATTCATTTCAGGGTTTTCACCTAAGGTTGGCACCTCACCTTTTCAGCATTTCTTGTCACGAAATTTCATATACTCAAGTCTGTAAATCCCTATATTTTTCAATCATCAAAACTACACATGCATTTTTGCCGAATGCCTATGCTTTCCATTCCAACATTCTCTAGGATCCAGCAAATCAAAGGGGCCCTAAGATATTTGCCAAAGCAAGGACTGTGTAACCGCATGGTGCTTTCCAGTGCAGAAAAGATCATCCTAAAGTACTGCATAAAAATTAGGCCATTCATATCATCGCAAATCCTCTTATCCTTTTCTTTCGCGCACAAAAAATCCACTTTCTCACAGGTAATGTCATGCATGATTTGGCACAAAGGAGAGGTATTACCAAACATACCTTCATTTTCCAGATAGCACGCAACGTTTTTCAGGTAAGCCCAAGTTTTGTCTGTTTCAGTGCGCGCAGACGAGTGAATTAAAATGGTCGACAGTGATTACAGATCGTCTTAACAATTGCAGGCCCGCTCTTTTCGGTCGTTGCTTTCGCCCGGTTCCTCCACTTTTGATGAATTGCACTCATGCGCGGCCCCTTATTATAGCATGAAGACATGCATGACACGCCGCTTCATTCGTCTCCGGGAAACCAAGGGCGGGCTAGCTAAGTGCAGTCTGGATTTCTCTGACGGTGCTTTTACGATCCCCCGCGAAATGATCTTGGCCAACCCTTTCGCTTTATCTTACCCTAATGACGAATGAAATGCACAGCACTTATACGTCTTCTCGGCCCCATTGTGTCACTTCGGCTCGCCGAGAGATCAGCTGCCGCCGATTCGCCACCGGAGCTGCGCTACGCATGCGGGCAGCTGGTGGCGTGCTAGGCATACCGGTTTCTTGATGTGAACGTACACTTAACCGGATGATACTACCTAATTTCTCGTCACGGGGCACTTTTACGTGTCTGGTTAGATGACAATATGACATGACTTACCTCTCAGCTTAGGTTAGCTAGTGAGGTGAGGTGAGGTGAGGTGCTCTCACCTGAGACCAGCGTGACCGTGACGTTCCTATCATTTGCATTCACGGCGTTTGGGCCCGTCGCTCTCCGACCACGCACCACTAGCTACCACCACGCACCAGCACCACCCTGGCCTGGCTGCGTCCCCGCGCTTTCTCGATCCACCACCATGCGCTCACGAGCGGGCAACGACGACGACGACCGGAGCTGTGTATCAGCTGAAATGCTGAATGCGCGAGTTGTCACTTCAGGAGACGCAGCCGGCGGCCGGCCAGACGGCGGACGATCGGGAGAGGAGTAGCTAGTTTCGTCTACGGTGGCACTGTAGTGGTACGAGTACGAGAGCTGAGCCGTCGTGGTTTCAGCATAGCTCGCTGAAAAGCGGCAGACATGCATCCCTCTCAACTCCGATGGATTGCTAGAGCCTGGCCCTCCTATGGCCGGCCTTGGTCTTTGTGTTAGGGCTTCAGTGGCTGCCATGCGTTTCAGGTGGAGAGATCAGGGAGGCTTTCTCCGGATAAGTGGCGAGTGATCCATGTAGGTGTGCCATGGTAGGTCTGCTTGATTCTTTTCTTTTCTGTCCGGCGATAGACTGATGGGTGATAGCTTCCTCCTGTGCTTGGAATATGACGTGATTGTTGGTCGTGACTGAACATCTCAAGGATTCTGACGGTTAAAATAACACGTCAATGCATGCTCCAAAGTACACTTACAACTTGAGCAGCGCCCGATTTTTCCGCGCCACATATTCCAGGTTTCACTGTGCTCGCCACCCTGTAAAACCAATGAAGATAAGTCAAAAAAGTTGACCTCCTGGCACCAGGTTCCTTGGCCTGAAATCTCTTGTGAGAAATGGAGCCCAGTATATCAGCGATGTGAAGGTTAGGTCTGTTCCCTGCTTTTCTTTATCGTAGATAGCCTTTTACCTATTTA
Organism: Triticum aestivum; assembly: GCF_018294505.1. NCBI lineage: Eukaryota > Viridiplantae > Streptophyta > Magnoliopsida > Poales > Poaceae > Triticum > Triticum aestivum. The sequence goes on along the minus strand of NC_057810.1, from coordinate 530,697,335 downwards.
TCACATCATGACAGTAACAGCACATATACACAGTTTAGTTTGTAGTACTACGTACTATACTACTAATATTTACCCAATATAATGATTAACATCATGATTGAGCTTGACAAAACATGCCACGAATATAAAACATGTTTTAACATTGAGCTTTGTGGGGTAGAGAAACAGTACATTTCATGATTTCCAGTATCCTGTAGGAGCATAAGCTCTACTGCCCTTTTGGAGAGCGTGTGACCTGGAATGCTGTTTTTTGTCCTGCACAAAACGTGATCCTTCAAGCCTGTAATGCTTTTTCAGTGTCAACTGTGCTGATTGTCCCTGGGCCATCAGATGCCGTGTACGTCTTTTCATGTCACACGCTGGTGGATCCATGTAAGACACGCAAGCACTAGAATCGCTGTCGGAAAAAAGAAGCATGAAGGTGGTAAAATACGGTGGAGCACACTAACTGCTGGGATAATATCATCCAGTGAGATGTGTACCGTGTTACTCTGTAGACACTGTTAGAATAAATCCGAGGCACTCCGTTGATCTACCGAGGACCCAGCAACCGCACGAGCACAACACCGAGATTTGTTAACGAGGTTCACCGATATGGCTATATCCCCGGGGCAATGACTACGGGCGCTCCTCCCTATGACACCGTCACAATACCGCACCCCGGCCGCCCCGGCGCCGGCACACGCCGCCGGCTCCCCCGCGTGCCCGTGCTATTATGTTGGCATAGATTACATCGTGTGTCTACCCCGCTATATATGAGAGGCCTAGAATACAAGTGTCCTATTATGACACAACTCCTATCCTGTCTACACACAGTACGACTCTAAGTCCAACTGTAACCTAACTTGTATAATAATATTCGACACAACTCTAACAAACTCCACCTTGGCGAATATTCTCCACCATCTTGAATTCGTCCGTGCATCGAACCTCCATGTACATTGGACTTGAGATACGCCATGAGCACCGCTGCTACTCCCAGACTCCATGTGACTCCACCTGCAACTGTAGTCCCTTCTTGCCTTCTTCACAATCAACACTCGAGCAAAATTAAGTTCCTCATTACTCTACCTTGTGCTTCCAACTTCCGGAGAATCCGTTCAACGCCATCACACACCGAGCACTGTCTGCATGAAAATGAACAATTCACATATTGGACGCCACATATAAGAGTTACCTGAACTCAACGTCACCACTCTTTCTTGACTGCTTGTCTGAAACTTGAAGGAATTTCACCGTCGCCCTGTGTCACCCTGAGTCAACTTCACAGTTGTCTCACCCCTTTTCCGGATAGTCTCTGGCATGTCCCACAGCTATAACACTCCGCCTCCTTCTGTATTTGTCATCTGCACTTTGCCATGTGCACTGAACACCACAGAATATACGGCCACTCTCTCAGCCTTTGATAATTTCAGACTTTTCGTCACTTTCTCAAATTCTCCATGGTCAACTCTTGTCCATCAACTAGCACCGATAGACCCAGTCACCAACTTGAATCCGGTACCCGTCAACACTGCTTCAGCACCCTTGCACACTTTGTCTGAACACATGTTTGACCACCAGTGCCTTGGTCTGTCGCTGTGTCCCGTGCTTACCGCACGCCTCGCCGCTATCACCGCGTCGAGCCTCTGCTGTCCTGGTCGAGTCTCCAGGGTCGCGAACCACACCACTCAACCCCCACTGCAGAGAACCACCGATCATCACCGACCAATGCCGAGTATCACATCTCCATTAGACCACTGGTACCCAGTCCAATCCATGTGTCTCTCGCTATCCCGCCGAATAGGCTTCGACTCTCTGTTAACTTACGTCGTAGCCCCTCCGTCAGCTCAGAGCATAGTCATCCATCAGACTCCAGCTCCACCTTCAACATGACTCCATGTAGCTGCGCTATGCTACCCCCGCGCTCCGTCGATTTCAAACTCTCATGTGTGCACTACCTTGAATCAACCCTGCGCCATAGTCTTGTCGAAGCCGCACAAGCCCTCAGGCCTGCACCACGTGTTTCCACGCCTCAGAAGTCGGCCACCATCAGCATCACGCTCCTATGTCATCGTCACTGAAATCACCGCCGTCTTCTGCTTTGACCGACATCCCCGTCGATCCGTCAGACAGTCCAGTCCGACCCAGCCGAAATAATCCGACTGCAACCATACTCCACCCTGCGTCGTGTCCACCCGCACATCTCCGTGCATTGCCCGACGCCCTGTGTCTGCATGATCCCTGCCACGACGCGCTCCAAACTTATGCTTCGAGCCTTATACGCACGTCGCCATCCTCTTTGAAACTTGTCCCAACCACATGGTGGCTCCACGCTCACTCGACAGCGACCGTACACAACCAGTGTGCGGATTTGGCCCTGCGTACATCTGCTCCAGGTCGCCTCATTGCCACAAAGCGATGCGCATGCATGCATGTAACCTCTGTACCTTCCTGTACAAATTAGAACTTTTCTTTGAGCAAAGCACACACCACGCTCATACACTCTTGCATTGCTTCATCAAATTACTCCCTGAAACCCTTATGATCGCGCTTTCCTTTCTGTTCTTGGGACTTGTTCCAATCCTTTTTTTTCACAAACAAATTCTCGTATCGGCTTCAAATCAGTCAACGCCACACCATGAACTCGTGTTTACTGTACAGCCATGCGAACCGATCCGCTCCTACCGCAGCCTGTCTGCACACGCCCGTGCCTGATCTGCACCAGGTCTTCACCTTGCACCAGAGCACCCCCGTGGCACCAGCCTGGAACTTCAACCGATCGGCCTCCACGCCACCATGGGCCTTAGCAGCCGCCTCACCCGACTGGGCCTTGCCACCCTCCTGGGCCGCACCAGGCCACCTTGCTTTGATACCACTTGTTAGAATAAATCCGAGGCACTCCGTTGATCTACCGAGGACCAAGCAACCGCACGAGCACAACACCGAGATTTGTTAACGAGGTTCACCGATATGGCTACATCCGCGGGGCATGACTACGGGCGCTCCTCCCCATGACACCGTCACAATACCGCACCCCGGCCGCCCGGGCACCGGCACACGCTGCCGGCCCCCCCGCGTGCCTGTGCTATTATGTTGGCATAGGTTACATCTACCCCGCTATATATGAGAGGTCTAGGATACAAGTGTCCTATTAGGACACAACTCCTACCCTGTCTACACACAGTACGACTCCAAGTCCAACTGTAACCTAACTTGTACAATAATATTCGACACAACTCTAACAGACGCAGTGAAACGGTCAAATGTACTCTCTTCATTTCATAAATCTAGTCTAACTAAAACTACGATAAAAATTATGAAACGGAGGTAGTAGTACTTAAGAAAAGTTGCTAAAATGTTAAAATTCAACCTAAATGATAAATGTCACACATAAACTCCGATCCAGGCGTTTTTTAAACTAAAGTTGCCGTCCAAAAGAAAAACAAATCCAAAAAAACTAAAACTTGGCATCCGAAAAGAAAGTTGTCATACTTGTCTGACACTAAAGTTGTCATCCTCGCGTCAGTAAAGTTGTCATAAAAAAATTAGAGTTGCCATGTGTTCGTGCTACACGTGTAGCATTTATCAATGTCCAAAATCAATGTCCATCTGAGAAAACTATGATGGTTTTTTGTGACTAATATTTCTAGTGATATGTTCTGCCTAACTTTTTCTTGAGAACCAAATAATTTCATTTTCGTTGTTCAAGCCAGCCAATTTTTTGTTAGGATAACATACTGTCTCCGTTCAAGATTATGTTGCGTTTTAGATAGACTATATAAGCATACCAAGGAGGGCTTCAGGAGCCTCCTATGTGTCGCTTATTGTACACATTGTCGAGCAGTTGCACATGCGCCCTGACTATACCGACCCACTTCGGGCTATAGCGAGAGTACGAGTGATTTTTTCTCCTGTTTCATTGTTTTGCTAGTGTTTTCTCCCATTTTGCAAGTTTTAAATTGGGTTTTACTTTAGCTTTAAAAAAGAATACTTACCTATTAAAAAATGAATGTTTTTAAAGAAAAATAAACAATATTTTTCAATGTGTAAAATTTTCAATTATTTCAGAACATTTTAAACAAATATGTTGAAAAATTTATGAATTCTAATTTTTAAATGGATTCTTTATATTTTTTTATTTTTATAAAACATTATAGACATAGTTTAGAACTTCTTAATGCTTTTTTAGAAATACCTTCAGCATTTTCTAAAATTTGAGAACATTAATTGAAAGAAAAAATTGGAAAGAAACATAAAAGGAAAATGGGAAATTTACACGATTGTGCACTTTGCTCTACAATACGTGATAAAAATAGAAATAAAAAAGGGTTTAAACAAATTACTCACTATTTTTATATATCCATTTTAAATTACATGAAAAAATGTCCATGAATTTTGCCATAGTGTTAACTTCTTTGTAAACGTTCCATATAACTATAAAGTGTTCCTTAAACTTTTTCAATTGTTCATGTAGTTTATGAAATTGTTCATGCATTTATAAAATATGTATGTATAGTTTTTAAAATATGATAAACATTATATAAATAGACGCTCTAACATTTTTAATATGCGATGGACATTCTCTAATACTTGATGACCATTTTTTACATGATGGAAATTTGCCAATACGTTTTGAGCATTTAAAATACCCAATAAACGTTTTTAAGACACCATAAACATGCTTTAAGAATCACATACATTTATTAATTCATGAGGAAGATTTTATTGATTATAATTTTTTAAAAAAAATCAATGAATATTTTTGTACATCATAAAATTTAATACATGATGAACATTTTCCAATACACTATCAAAGTTTATAATTCATGGCAAATCATTGAAATACACAAAAAGAAATTTAGATATGCACGATGAAAAAACAAATTAGGAGGAAAGAAAAGAAAACGGAAACACGAAAATAGAACCAAAAAAAATGAAAAAAAAAGAAAACCTAAAAAGGAAATGAAATGAAGTAGAAATTAAAAAATGTAAAAAGAACTGAAAAAAGAAGCAAAACTAGAAATGGCTAAAAAAGAGACAAGAACCAAACCACAAACCCTAAAAAACTGGCCGAAACAATCAACCGGTGCTAGGCATAGCCCAGGAAGAACCACACTGCAGGCGATCGCATACTGCATCTCTTAACAAGAAAAATTTAGTAGATGCAGAAAAAATTAGTTCACCTCAAAAGAAAAAACAAGAAAAATTTAGTTGTTGCAACAAAGAGCTATCGCCAGGTTGGGTCAGCTCACTACACTCCTTGTTGCATGTCATTCCCACGCTCCGTTATGCTCACCATTTTTCATCCATATGTACTCTATATTCAAAACTTTGAAATGTTTTATACTTTGAAATGGAGGGAGTCGTATATAAATTTCTATATTCCAAATAATACAAATTGGGACGCAAATATAAATGCATGTCAAAATGGCTGAAAATATGAATAGGTCAAAATAAATAAGTAAAAAGAATATGGGAAAGAAGGATATTTTTTTAGGCAAAAAATAAGAACATACCATAAAAAAAAGAAATCTTATTTGGGCCAGCCCAACTGCCCCAATTCTCTGTGTGACATTAATGCACACACGACCATTCAAAATTGGGACCTCCTATTTTGTACTCCCTCCGTTCCTAAATATTTGTCTTTCTAGACATTTCAAATAGACTACAACATACGGATGTATATAGACATATTTTAAAATATAGATTCACTCATTTTGCTTTGTATGTAGTCACTTGTTGAAATGTTTAGAAAGACAAATATTTAGGAACGGAGGGAGTATCATATAGACGCGTGACACACGCAACCAGCGGACAACTGGGCAGGTCTAGAAACGCACGTGCCTAGCCACAAGTTCCAACGAACCTTGGTGACCCGAGAATATTCAGAACTATGAACAACGACAGATTTGAATGTTATTTGAAATTTCGAATTTTTCTAAAACAAAATATTTTTTGAAACACAAACATTTTTTTTGAAAACATAAACAATCATTAAAAAACTAGAACACATTTTGACATTTTAGGTTTAAAATGAGAAACAAAATTGACATTCTGGAAAGTTTTTGAAAATTTGAGCAAATTTTGAAAACACAAACATATTTCAAAACTCCAAACTTTGAAAACTTGAACAAATTTTGAAATTGCAAAACATTGTTAACTTGCGCACAATCTTTAAAAGATGAAGAAAATTTTGAAACACGGAACTTTTTTTAGAACATGAACAAATTTCAAAATTCGGATTAGTTTCAAACACAAATAGTTTTCGATTTAAAAAATTCATATATTTGTGTAAATTCAACAAATTTTTAATATATTGAATATTTTTGGAGACTTCGGATTTAATGATAAAAAATAGAAAAAAAATAAAAAGAGAGAGGAAAGAAACAGTAAACACAAGAAGAAACAGAAAAATGAATCATGAACCTCCTAGAAGGTTACCAAATTGTTAAAAATGGGCCGGCCTATGTGTTGGGGGCCGAATGAGTGGAGATGCTTTAACTTATGATACTATGCATTATGAAGATAGTATCATATACTAGTATCATGCATGCACATGATACTCCCTATTACAACCAGCCTAAGGCGTGTGCACCGACCGTAGTTAATCAGCCGGCCTATAATCCTTGAAACTGTTCCCAGTTTTGGGAAGCTTGTAGCAGCTTATGTCAGGTTTTCTCTTCACCTTTTCCTTTTTTGTTATTTTTCATGAATTTCAGAGACAACAAGTTTTTCCATATCCAAAATCTTTTTTTAAAATTTGTGAACTCAAATCCATGAACACTATGTGAAACTCATTTTTTCAAATACGTGAACTTCATTCAAATTCATTAAATTTTTATAAATCCATCAACCTTATGAATTTCATGAACATTTTTCAAATTGTTTTTTTATTCATTAACTTTATCAAATTTGTAATATTTTTTGAATCCATGAACATTTTTAAAATTCTCAAACATTTTCCAAAATTTATTTATTTTAGATTGGAGAACTATTTGCAACTTCCAGTTTTATATAATCGATGAACATTTTTTGAAATTTGTGATTTCTTTTTGAAAAATAAAATTTTTGTGATGTATAGAATATCGAAAGACCTTTCTTTTTCTTCTAAACTAGCAAGTGTTGGTGTTTCCTGTAGTGTGAGGGAGTCTGGCGAGTGGGCGAGCGCTAATTTGGGCATCGGCCCACCAAGTTTTTCGTGCGAGTATTGGACCTCTCACCTTCTTTTTCTAGTATTAGTCATAGAAGTTACTTCCTCTGTTTTTATTTACTCCGTATATTAGTTTTGGTCAAAGTCAAGCTTTACACACTTTGACAATGTTTATAGACAAAAATATTAACATATACAATAACAAATCAATACCACTAGATTCGTTGTTGAATGTACTTCCACATCATATGGATTTGTTATGCTAAACATTTATATTCATTTCTATAAATTTGGTCAAACTATACAAAGTTTGACTTCAGTCAACTCTAATATGCAGAGTAAATGAAAATGGAGAAAGTACTTTGTATTTTCTTATAGCTTAGATTCAAATCAGTGTATCAACAATTGTTATGAGTGTGAATAAAAATTCAGATCTCTACTTATAATGTCTCAGTTGGTAGTCTCGCCTCACTTCGGTTAATCCTTCCCCACCGGTTTTTATCCCGCCAACACATTTAAACCGTATTTATCCACGATCTATTTAAACCGATTTTATCTGCCAATAAGATCAATTTTCGGTAGTATTTGATAACTTTTATGGAAAGAAATAAATCATGATCAATTTTAATCAATTTCTGAACACTAAATCTCTACCAACGATCAAAGGCATCTCACATTCTTTTGATCGCTCTCTCGATCTCCTTCCAAATTCGTCCCCAAAAAACAAATCCTCCCGATTCTGTTTTTTCTTTGCATTCTTTCCAATCCCCACCCGATCCAAATACACACAAGGGGTTTTGCCTCCCTTCGAACCCATCACGTCCGTTCTGCAAGCGTCCACGAACTACCCAGACGCGAGGGCCGCCCGTCCGATACACACGCCGTCGTGAACGTGGCCAACTGCGGGGCCTACAGTGGTGCTGACCCACGATGATGTCGCCTTGCCCTTGTGGCCACCGCCGCGGACGATAGCGGCGCGCGTCATCGTGCGTTTCCTGAGCCCGCCGCCACCGTGGCCGTGATGGCCGCACCCCAGTCGCGCTCAAGGCCATCGCCCACACACCTCGAGAAAAAACTACCAGCTCCCCTCGCCCGCACACCTCTCACGAAAGCCCTCCCCATCGGTTCTTCGCCGCTGCCCCACTCGATGCACGCCATCTCCGCCGCCCCCACCCCCACCCCTACGGTCGTCGCCTGCCGGTCAGCGCCCCTGCTCACGCACTACCCAGGCGTGAGGGCCATAGCAAGGGCCTGTCCGATACACACACATCAAAGTCCACCATGGACTTGTCCAGGTGAGGAGTTAGTTTGTGGTTGTGGATACCTGACCTTGTCTTCAGTTAAATTGGAGGTTTCTGGTTCAGTTTTGCTGAATAGTGTGTGATTTGATTGTATGTCGTGTATGGTAAATGCGGCTTCGGTGGCGCCGGTGGAGGAAGAGTTGTAGGTGAGCACCTGGACTTGATGCAGGGTCGTCGAAGAGAAGGACGACGGCCCGGCCTTCATACACATGATGGAACACACATTGCCGACAATGCGGTACCAAGCCTAGAGAAGGGATCCTGAGGTATGAATGAAACCTTCTGAGCTTTTTAGTTGAGCGATTGCATAACTGAAGAATTTTGTGTGTGTAATCTTTCATAGTCGATTCAGACATAGCCTTAAAATTCAAGAGCATGGGTGTCTGAACTTTTGAAAATCCTATATACTTAAGAAGTTCACCCCCACTACTTGATTTATCTCAACATGCAGCCTATCCACCTCATCAAAGTTGCCAACTCAGCATAAGGAGAACTATCCATGCGCCACATCATCCATTTTCCTGTCGCCTTCCACACGCTGGAGGATTTCCTAGCTTCCCTCAACGCATGGCTGTATGAATCCTGGCCAATTGACTCCCCCTCCATTAATATCTTATCCATCTTCTCCACCGAATAAAGGCACCCTTTTGTTTTCTATTTTAATGAATTGTGTGATTACTCTCCCGTATGCACTGGTTCCTCTTCGTCTTCTGTAACCGAGAAGCCATCCATGATCCATCGAAGATAAATACGATATCGAGCTCGAGCCGCTGGGGAACAGACGAACCGTGGAGTCCCATCTCCCTCCAGTATGTGCTAAAGCATCCTTCCAATATTTGATCTCTACTTGATAGTTCACACACGATCTAGCTCATCTACGCCCATTCCTTCATGGAGACCTCATAGGTTCCTTCATGGACATCTCGCAAAGCGATCACGTACACAACAAGCAGGAGCTCCTCCAAGACATGCGACGACGTGCCGCCGCAGTAGCTCCACAACTGCAACCTCGCTATCTTCATGGGCGTTCGATTGTCAACTCGCCCCACCTACGACATGCCGGCGCCAAGCTCCACGCATCCATAAGATGAAGAAACAGGCATCCAGGCCCGAAACATCGCAGATGAAAATGCCTCATCTTCCCTCCAATCATCTTGAAGACTCCAGGTAAGATGTGGCACGCGAGCCCGCACTACCCCTGGTCTGGCAGGTTAACCCTCTAGCTTCTCTGACAGCCTAGCTTATGATTCCGGAAGTGGGACATCACATCGGGCAACCGGGCGACTGGGTGCTTCTCATGTGGAGTTGTTGACTAGGATGGCCGCCGCTATGCCACACGAACACAGTTTCATGAACGCATCCACACATCCTGTGAGCAACGGTGTGAACCGGCGGCGGTTGTCGCTTTAGTCAACGGCAGAGGATGGGCGTCATGGACGCCGGTAGTTCTCCAACTATCCCGTAATCCGTCGGATCAACTGAATCGTCATTTGGTCGCTCTCCCAGTACGCGGGCACTCCCAGTTGCTGGGCCACTGAGCACACTGCCACCAGGTCGCCCTTGCCGACTTCGTCCATGACTATATCTCGGTGACTTCTTCCCGTTGCTGCCCATAGGCCATAGTTCGTGCCCTACCGGTCTGATCGCTGTCAACACTTTGGTTAGGCATCCTCTCCCAAATCAGCGTATATCTTGCTAGGTTGCTCATTATAGATGTGAACTCCTCCTTTTCTGAAAAACAATGTTAGATCAGAACTCACTCGTACTTTTTATTCAGTATTTTTTTGCGGGGATATTGTTGGCGCCGCCATCCCCGCGGCGCCGCCTCCTTATTCTACCTCACACAACTCTCCTGAGGTTTCTCTCTTCTTCTCACAAGAACACAAGAACACACACCCACACACACACACGCACCAAGGAAGAACACACAAGCTTTGCCAAGATGCTCCCTTGGTGATCACACGGTGGCTACATTGTTTCTCCAGCAGCCCTCTTGGCCTTAACCTTTTTCATTAACTCAATGCAGGTATATATACACAAGGGGCTAGACACGCCCACTAACCCACTAACACACGTTAACACACGTCCATCACTTAACTTTCTAGAATCACTCTAGGGATGACTTGGCTACTGACTTGACCGATCGGCCTCTACTAACAAACTATCTCAACTAGCATGCACGGCTCAGTCCATGCAATCAACTATCCTACCTTTTAGCTAGCTCACTAACCAACAAACTTCATGTAGCTAATCTCCTACATGCACGAGGCTAACTAGCTGCAGCACCCGTAACTACTTGACTCACCGACTCACTCGGCTAACATTTTTGCTGGTTGTTGCCTTCAGATCTTGTGCAGCCGCTTCACACGGCACTCGGCATCTCTCCTTGCACCACATCGCACAGCTTTGCAGCATCTCGTCACCATCAGCATCTCGCTGTACTCGCCGTATCGTACGGCGCTATGGCATCTCGCCTTCTCCGCACATCTCCGTTGAAGCTTCGTCGACTAGCTACTCCCTAATCTATGCTACATGCATTACGAAAACTAAATATGCAGATACATCAATCAAAATTAACTCTAACAATTCAGTATGTTTCTGATGTGATAACTGAACTCACTAGGGCAGAAGTAGTTTTATCAGTGTGCTTCTTATGTGAGATGAACTCACAATTTCAAAGAGCTGGGAACTGAAGAATTCAGTGAGCATAAAAATATATTCAAGTAGAGCGAAGGATTCTTCTCTTCTATGATTTTCTTCGATGACTTGCTAATTAAGATACCCCTCATTGCTTCAATCGATTATGCCTTGATTGAGGAAGCAAAATGGTCTCACATAGTTGTTCTTAATTACTAGGGTAATTATTTCTATGTTTCAGGACTTTATAATGCTCTGAAACTTGCCTTCGTTGAGACACTCATGAATTGCATTTAGGTTGACAGAGGTTTGAATGGTTGTTTTATTCAGAGCATTCTCTTCTTTTTTCAGTGCAATAAGCAATATGATGAAGCTACATAGGGTACAAACTTAGTCTCTGGACTTGACGTCATCACAGACCAAGATAATAAGCATGTCTCTTAATGTATGATAAGTTCTTGATCTAAAAGTAGAGAGGGGCCACGAAGTGTACTTGCCATTTTCAAATATTCCCCGAGATGTATAAAGAGAAGCCTATCATAGAAAATATGTTCTTAGTAAATTGACATTTTCTTTCATGACTAGCCATGTAAAATAAACCACTGGAAAAAGCCATCTTACGTACAGTGGCACTATTTGCACTTGCATCCATCTTACATTTCAGACACTTAATTTTGATCTCTCATGTCAGGTGCAGAATTATGGAAGCAGACCCGCGGAATCGCTCCTACAATGTGTTCTTCTTTGTTGTGTGGCTGCATACCTTTAAATCATACCCCAAATAACATGTTGCAATTTTTCATCTTAAAATCATATATATACTTCGCAAAAAGATTTATTCAGTTTATGTATTATATCATGTGCATATATGTGACTAAAAGTTCCCGCAACAACGTGCGGGGTATCATCTAGTTATATCAGTTATTGTACTATTTTTGGATTGATGATGAGAGATCTAGATTCGTGAGATTAGTTGCAACGAAATTTGGTTCAGTAATTCAGTGTTTAGACATACAAGATACTATAATAGAGCTCAGGATTAAAATGTTTGTTCTCTTTGTTTCATTTTAGAATGCCCGCCGCAGTATTGCAGCAGCACTATCTCAAAGACGTGTCGCCGGGTGTTGTTAGGGATTTCTTCTGGCATGATGACTTTCGGATCAAGAACACTTGGGTCAATATGCTTCTGTAGCATGAGACATTGAACGGGTGCACAAAGACTGGAACAATGGTTGTTTGCTGGGTCAGGAAGGTGAGGTATCTGAGTGATATCCCTATCAATCTTTGTGGAAAGCATGACAAACTATACAAGTTTTGCTTACACTGCTTGCCTTGCCTGCGCAGTTTCCATTCTTCTGCAACGACATGGAGTATGTTATCGGTCGCAGGGTATGGGCATCTCGAAAGACGTACTACTACGCTAATAAGGTATGATGAAATAGTACAACCTTATCTGTTAAAAAGCTACTATTATTGAAGTATACACGTTCACGTGATTGCTTTTGCAGCCATTTTTAGGGTTCCTTTACGTAATGTACTTGAGATGGAAACTCTTGCTGTTTCCATGTTCCCATTTGCAAAATTTTCATCACGTGATTGCTTTTACAGCCATTGCCGCTTTGTCCATATTTGGTTAAGATGCACTGCATTCTATATCTATCTGTACCAAACATATTTCTCTTTTCTATCTGTAGCTCCTCACACTACATAAGCAAAGGACGATGCACACTATGCTCCCTCTCTATATATCTATATCTCCAAATTCGTGGTAGAAAGAATCACTAAGTACTGGTACTAATTAAACTATACCTTTCAGGTGTTTGATAAACGTACAAATATTAATTCATTTTTTAAGCCGAGCTTGTTGCCTCTTGAAAATAAGATGGTCACTACTTTTTATCTAATTTGGTGAGAAGATCAATCTTACATGATTATTGATTTCAAAACATGTGGTTCCTGAGCTTTAGCCATTTGATATATAATAGCACTAATTGTCATCATATTGTTTATTCGTGAGAGGTTGAATGGCTATTCTGTTTTGTCTAGAAGTTTTGTTGCCTTGATAGTTTCATCAGTTTGCATCATTTTTGTTATGACACTGATCAATGAACTCCTTTAACTGTTTGTGTGGAAAACAGGACTTCAGAGCCTGCTAAGCATGACGGGAGGACTGCAATTGATAGAAACAAGAGAGAACAGGGTTGGTTAGCTTGAACCAGAGCTTGCTTGAAGCATATGCACATCTGGACATGATTTGGATTGAGTAAGCACGTAAAGTTGTGATGCTAACACATACCAAGTGGAGAGCAATATCACAGGGTTACCGTGCTAGGAATATGCTATGCATACATCATTCATGTAATGATCTTCTATTTATGTTTCTTAAGCCATTAATCTTAGGCTAAAGTGTAGTTTATTAGAGCAGTATTTGAATGAAACAAATACTGACACGGAATGTGGAAGGTTTGAAGATTTTCTTATATAATTCTTTGAGAACAGATAAGTAAACCATGTTATTTTCAAAATGGCAAGTTTTCAGAATTTGAGCGCAATTATAAGTTTTTTGACACATGTTAAGTGCATTGTTATATTTTGGTAACATCCAGGCTCAATTTTGTACTTGTGTGCATTCCTTCAAAAAAAAAAAAATTCACATGTGTTGATTTTTTTTGGAAATACACATATGTTGATTGAGATGTGCGTGCACGTGCACCCTTACTAGCGATTCAAAAATTCTGGAAGGAGCGACATGACTCCGAATGGAAGAAGTTCAAGGAGTTGTCGGAGATTCTATATGGTTCATTACTGATACGTCAAAGATTTTAAAGAGTACTATATTATATACCAAATATATTGTTACGCATATGAAGAATCATGACACTATTTAAAAGAATACTATATTAATTTGTATTTTCATTGTTGAGGAAATCATTAACTCGTAGTCTGTTGAGTTACTGTTCTCTGAGCGAAATAATTTTCCTACTTTAGAAAATGTGGCAAATAGTGTTTCATTAGAGATGGATTTGTAGCAAATTGCATGAGCGAGCTGTTCATATTTTTTTCCATCAAGTCGTACAATTTTTTGTTTAGGTTAGAAGGGTAAATGCATTGTTTGGTTGCATCAAGAGTTAATAGCGGAGACGGCGGCATATTAATTGCATGCCCAACAATGGACATCATATTTTGTTTCATCATAATGCATGACATTTCAACTATATGTTACAATATTTAGGTTAGAAGCGTGAATGAATTGTTTGGTTGCTTCAAGAGTTAATAGTGGAGATGGTGGCGTATTAGTTGCATGCCCAACAATGGACATCATATTTTTGTTTCATCATAATGCATGACATTTCAACTATATGTTACAATGTTTAGGTTAGAAGGGTGAATGAATTGTTTGGTTGCTTCAAGAGTTAATAGCGGAGAGACATTTGAACTCTATGTTACAATGTGGTAATATATCTGGAGACATCAGATTTGCCTTCTTGGCTCGGGGGGGGGGGGGGGGGGGGTTCACGGGGACGGGGTGGGGGGGGGGTGCATGCCTCCTCCCTCTTTATGGCGGTGGCGGATCGGCACAAACACGGGGTGTGAAGGAGAGTGGGCGCCATGGTGAACGTGAGGTGTGAGTCGTCTGGTTTTAAAGGAGAGTGCTCCAGTGAAAAATGTCATGCTACGACCGGAAAACAAGTAGGTAGAGAAGGGTCCAAGAGGAAAAGGAAAGAGTGTGTTGTGGGGTGGGGGTTTTGTGTTCGGTCTGCGTGTTGGACTTAACATGACGGATAGTCCGGACAACCACATTTCCCTCCCACATGTGGTCTGGATTTCAAGGAGCCTGGACTGTCCTGACGGTTTAATTTTGAGGAGTTCGTTGGGCATCCGTTTGATGTCCGAACATGCCTGATTGTATGAAGGAGAAATGATCTTAATCATTTGTTCATATATCAATTATAGCCCGTAGCAACACACGGGCGTTCTATTAGTGTCCGTAAAAAAGGAGTTGTCATCTTTTCTAGTCCGACTAACACGCGCTACATAGGGTAACAACCAAATAAGCTCCACTATCACAGGCTATGAAGCGAGGCTAACTTAGCAGCCCAGCCAAATGTTCTCAACAAAAAACGAAGGAAAAGGAACTAAAAAAAGGAAAACATTTGCAGCCGGCCGGCCGAGTGCATCGTTGGATCCAGTCATGATCAAAGCGTGTGCATTTAGCCGCACCATCCCACACACGATCCAAATGAGTGGCTATGGAGGCCCACGCACCGCCCGTGACTCGGTTTTCTTCCTTATCTACTCGATCCCCATTTCATTTTGCTTTCTTCCCCGCTACCATCAGATCAATCCCACACCGACTCACCCGACCGCGACAAGCGAGTCGCCGGTGCAAGGGGGAGTGCACGGTCGAGGCGTGCTCATCGCCATGGATGTCAGCAGCTGATGCACTCCTCTCCATGGTCGTTGCCCGGATGGCTTGGAGGTGTTACAACCGCCGGCTTCAAGTGATACAAACCCACGGCTCCCATGCTACAATGGCAGTGAGCGGGCGACAACGCATGCTGCAACCATGCTTGCGACAAGCTACGACCATCATGGACCACGCGACATATGCGGTAAACAATCCAAACAATTCAAAAAGCTACAACCATTATGGCGCGAGCTACAACCGGCACAGCTAGATGCTACGAGCGGCAAGGTGGAGCTCAGCTACGAGCTTCAACTGTGGGCGAGCGATGCTGCAACAGTGGGATTTTTTTTGTTGGAACCGTCCGGCAAAAAGCTGCATCCAGACGACCAACCTTTTTTGCTGGCACCGTCTTTTTTGTTTTGCTACATAAGTTTTTTTGTTGGAATGATGAGTTGTCTTTTGTTGCGACCGCCGGTGGCGAGGCATGATTTTTGGAGGCGGCATGTCTAGTTCGTTTTTGTTGGCATCACCTTTTTGTTTTGGTACAATCTGCAAGGTTTTTTTGTTGGATCCTCTAGATGTCTTGTTGCGACCGCGTGGAACCGTGATGTGTTTTGCTGAAACTGTGTGTGTTTTGCTACAACCGGTGATGTCTTCTTGCCGGTGGAAGCTGCCGGCGGTGAGCCAAATGCGAATTGACGTCGAAAATGCTGCAATGTACAATCGCATGCACACAAGCTGAACAGAAACAGGGGGAATATCTGTGTTTCTATGTGTATTCAAACTCGTAGGATCCCGACGAGTGTACGGAGTCTGATCTGGGACGGAGGGCGGCGGGGTGCTGGGAGCGCGGGCGAGAGGCTGGTGGTCGGCAAGCACGAGTGGCGAGGGGCGGTCACGGGCAAGAGGAGCCGCTCATGGGAAGAATGTCTTTTTTCCATGCGCAACTCATACGGGGTGAGGAAGGAGAAGGTTGACCTGATCTAACAGGTGTTACTGAGCGAATCGGAAGAGTGCGCGGTGACCTTCTGAAATTTCTACCGGCCGGCCGGCTCCTATCACTGTATAAAAGGACATCCCAGCCAATTAGTAGACGAGAATGTGAGCGCGGACGTCCTGCATGAAGCGGCAGATGCACGCAGCGCATCGACGGCCGTGCTGCGTGAGGTGATCTGTGCAAAAGAAGGCGTCAAAGTCAGTAAAGCGGACATACATGGCTGGATACAAGCAAATACATGAAGAAAATATGCCCTAAAGGCAATAATAAAGTTATTATTTATTTCCTTATTTCATGATAAATGTTTATTATTCATGCTAGAATTGTATTAACCGGAAACTTAGTACATGTGTGAATACATAGATAAAATATATTGTCTCTAGTATGCCTCTACTAGACTAGCTCGTGAATCAAAGATGGTTATGTTTCCTAACCATAGACATGTGTTGTCATTTGATGAACGAGATCACATCATTAGAAGAATGATGTGATGGACATGAACCATCCGTTAGCTTAGCATTATGATCATTACAGTTTCATTGCTACTGCTTTCTTCATGACTTATACAAGTTCCTCAGACTATGAGATTATGCAACTCCCGAATACCGGAGGAACACTTTGTGTGCTACCAAACGTCACAACGTAAATGGGTGATTATGAAGGTGATCTACAGGTGTCTCCGAAGGTGTTTGTTGGGTTGGCATAGATCAGGATTAGGATTTGTCACTCCATGTTTCGGAGAGGTATCTCTGGGCCCTCTCGGTAATACTCATCACTATAAGCCTTGCAAGAATTGTGACTAATGAGTTAGTTGCGGGATGAAGTATTACGGAACAAGTAAAGAGACTTGCCAGTAACGAGATTGAACTAGGTATGATGATACCGATGATCGAATCTCGGGCAAGTAACATACCGATGACAAAGGGAACAACATATGTTGTAATGCGGTTTGACCGATAAAGATCTTCGTAGAATATGTAGGAGCCAATATGAGCATCCAGGTTCCGCTATTGGTTATTGACCGGAGATGTGTCTCGCTCATGTCTACATAGTTCTCGAACCCGTAGGGTCCGCGCGCTTAACGCTCTATTGTGAGTTATGTGTTTTGATGTACCAAAGTTTGTTCGGAGTCCAGGATGAGATCACGGACATGATGAGGAATCTCGAAATGTTTGTGACATAAAGATTCATATATTGGAAGGCTACATTCGGACACCTGAATGGTTCGGGTCGTTTCGGATAAGTTTCAGAGTACCGGGTGTTACCGGATCCCCCTCCGGGTAGTTATTGGGCCTCATGGGCCTTAGTTAGAAGAGAGAGGGCCGGCCAAGAGGTGGCGCGCACCCCCTTGCCCCAATCCAAATTCGACAAGGGGAGGGGGCGGCGCCCCCCTCCTTCCTTCTCTCTTCCTCCTCCTTCCCCCCTTCTCCCACTTGGAATAGGAAAAGCGGGGCCGAATCCTACTAGGTTTGGTGTCCTAGTAGGAATCCCCCCATGGCGCGCCTCCCCTCTTGGCCGGCCTCCTCCTCCCCCTCCTTTATATACGTGGGGGAGGGGGCACCCTAGGACACACAAGTTGATCTTTTAGCCGTGTGTGGTGCCCCCCTTCATAGTTATACACCTCAGTCATATCGTCGTAGTGCTTAGGCGAAGCCCTGCGCCGGTAACTTCATCGTCACCGTCACCATGCCGCCGTGCTGACGAAACTCTCCCTTGGCCTCAACTGGATCAAGAGTATGACGGACATCATCGAGCTGAACGTGTGCTGAACACAGAGGTGCCGTACGTTTATTGCTAGGATCGGTCGGATCGTGAAGACGTACGACTACATCAACCGCATTGATAAAACGCTTCCGCTTTCGGTCTACGAGGGTACGTGGACACACTCTCTCCTCCCGTTGCTATGCATCACCTAGATAGATCTTGCGTGATCGTAGGAATTTTTTTGAAATTACCGCGTTCCCCAACAATACAGTGCCCAAGTCGCCCCTGGTGGGCTCGGCCCGGGTACATGTCTGACGCCTAAAAGTGGACACACCATGCAGTGTGCGGCATTGTTTTTTTCGTACGCGGGCCCGGCGATTTGACCAGGAGTACGAGGCAGCATGTCATGTGGGGGCACAACTCGGGCGCTGGGGCGCATGTCTTGCGTCTCGCACGAGATCCCTTTCTCGACTGAGGGGCAAAGAACACGCTGAACCGCAAGAACAGCTGCCGGTGCTTCCTGGTCCGCCTGGCTCTGCTCATGGCGATCTCCGGAGGGATGACGATGGCGGCGTTGGACTCTGGGTGAGTGAAACGCTGCCTCTTTAGTAGTTATTCCTTTAAATCTATAGCTCACTGGCTCGCTACCGTCGCCCTTACTGCAGATCAACCTTGGCGGCAAGAGATCCAGAGGCGCGTGAAGGGGCGTGCGTTTTGGTGGCACCGCTGTGGCCGAGTCCGCCGTAGGCTCGCCGGATTTGGCCTTAGGATCTCCGGATTCAGGCGTACGAGCGGGTATGCACCAGTTGGATCAGGGGGAGGCCTTGACTGATGTCGAGTTCTCCAGAGAATCAGGCACGACGTTCAGTTCTAGGGGTGGAGATGCGGCCTCCGCAACCCCCGGTTGCGCGAGGCCGGCCGTCGTCTCACACACCCCCATCCAGTCTATCCACCGCGGTGGCACGGCCGCATCCTGCGTGACAATCAGTTCTGGGGCGGTGGGGGGCCAACGGCGCAAGCCGGCGACGAGATGTCGGCCGTCGTCTCAAGCTACGACATGCAGTCTTCATGTCACGGCGGCCCGACTCCAGCAAAATACACACGACCCTCCATCCTGCCCCAGTTTTCAAGCTGAATGATGAGCAAAATACACAAAAGCAGCAACAAAAACTAGTTCATCTAATGTATGGGCGTACAAAAATCAGACTTACACTACAAAAAAATACACTTCCGTGATGATACGTGTTTGTCACAGTAGGTCACGTTTTTTGTCATGCATGTACATCCATGACGATTTTATGACAGAATCAAGATAGTCATACCTGTGCTGTCGTAGAAGTGTTCCATGACTTTACTAAAATTATCATCATGGAAGTGTCCACTTCCATGATGATAAATCGCATGTCACAGAAGTGCTTTCGTCAAGGGTGACCGACACATGGCATCCACCATAACGGAACGTAGTTAAGCTATCGGGTCGGGTTTTGGATCCGATAACCCGTTAACAGCCCCGACCAATGGGGATTTTCCACGTGTAAAATCATCATAGGCTGGAGGAGACACGTGTCAGGTCCGCGTTGGCACAGGTGTCACTCATCCAATGGGCGAGACGCGCCTATGATATGTTGACACGTGGACCGGCCCATCAAGTTTAAATGGGCCGGCCCAACTAACGGCCCACAAGATTTTGCGAACCATAATGGGCCGGCCCAGCTAAAGGCCCACAAGATTTTGCGGACCATAATGGGCTGGCCAGCTAAAGGCCCACAAGATTTTGCGGGCCATAATGGGCCGGCCCAGGTAAAGGCCCACAAGATTTTTGTGTGCCATAATGGGCCGGCTCAGGTAAAGGCCCACAAGATTCTTGCCGATCATAATGGGCCGACCCTGCTAAAGGCCCACGAGATTTCGCCGACATTAATGGGCCGGCCCAGCTGTAGGCCCACAAGATTTTGAGCACCCTAGTAGGCCGGCCCATTAACTGGCTGCCATGTTTCAGGCCAACTGCCGACCCATATTTGATCCGGTCCATTAATGGCCTGCCACGTTCCGGGCCTAATAATGGCCCATATGAGATCCGGCCCGTTAAAAGCCTACCACGTTTTGAGCCAAATTACGGCCCAGATCAGGTCCGGCCCTTTAACAGGCTTTGGGCTAAATTATGGCCCATATCAGATTCGGCCCGTCAACTGGACGCTATGCTTTTGGGCCCACTTGCTAAAGGCCCATTTATTAATTCGGCCTGATATTAGTTTTGGCCTGTTAAGGGTCCATTTAACATTTCGGCCCTATATTAATCTCGGCCTGTTAAAAGCCCATCATATAGTTGGGCCTAACTACGGCCCGGTTTGCATCTGGCCTGCTCGCAGCTGATATCTGATTGGGCCAAACAAGGACCGAGACAATTTTGGCATGTTAAAAGCCCGTGATTTGATTCACACAATCATGGGTCGGGGTCCATTTCGGGCTGCTGCCGGCCCGTGAGCTGTTCGACACGTTTCAGGCCCAACCTACTTCTCAGCCTCCTAAAAGCCCATTGAGTTTTCTTGCGAAAAGAGGGCCGGGGGTTACTCGGCCTATTAAAGGCCCTTATCTACTAGTGGGCCAGTTTACTTTTGGTCGTTTAACGGACCAAGATGACGGGGCCCATGATGCGGATCATACATCATGATTGCATGACGGCCCGATTATGTACCGTAATGTTACGGTTTGGCCGGTTTACTGTGAAGACAATATATATATACAGTAAAATAACTACAGCATCGTGAATAAGAAAAGACCTAGACTATACAATAAAGAAATTACGGCATATTACATCCACCGGGCATCAAAGTTTGCCACTATGATAATAAAGCACAAGCAGACAGCAGATTACATACACTGTGCATCAAAGATCGCCACCAGTGCAAATAAACACGCCGACAAAATAATATACAAAGCTGACAGCACTTCAATAGAGTTCAAGAAAGGTTAGCCCTGCTGGGGAGCTGCAGCGCAAGCAGCTGAGCAAGATGATGAGATTGCGCTTATTCAACACTTATATCTTCCTCACTCTGAAAGATAAACAAGCAGACATATGACAGGTTTTGCACATAAAAGTATCAGTGCTGACAATTCATCACATTTCTTACTGACGAATAAAGTGACATAGTTTAAAATTGCATTACCACAATATGTTATTGTTCAGGTCAAGACATGGCAGGAAATGACATTGTGAAGGAGTTGGCAGCTTCACGACACCACTGGATTACAGATCAAGAACTCATAAGTATCAATGGTTAGTGTGTTATCAATTTATCCCATTTCAGAATGGAAAATAAAGAGACGGTTTAAATAATAGTAGAATGATATGACAATTTTCATAGTTAAGACATTGCAGAATATGACATTGTGTTGTAGTGGGTAGGTTCACCACACTACTGGATTACGGATGAAGAACAGAAGCATACATGCAGTGCAAAAGAAGATCACTTGCTCTGTATAGTTTAATTTACATGGTATGAAGAAGGAACTTGGTTGTACAACTGAAAACTTAAATTGAGAAGGACAAACTTTTGTTTATGAACTATATAATAAACTTTAAACATGCAATTTGATGCAAACACCAAAAATAAACAGCTGTTGCAGTCATGCCTAACCAAATATACACAACAAAGTTTGAAGGCTTGAGAAGGACAAACTTACATTACTGGTGAAGACAAGCTCTATAAAGCCCTTGTCCATGCCGATGGGGGGCAATTCAAGAAGTTTACCACAGAATCTTCTTCATAAGCATTGCCTTTATTCTACATTTTGTTAAGAGTAAATATAGATGTGATAATATACAAAAAAATGGAGAATATTTAAGATAAGATGAAGAGTGATGCTACATAACCAAGTAGCTATAAATGTATGTGCAGCGGTACATGCAAAAGGCACAGCCAAGAGCAATGCATAGCTAAACTTCTTCAGTACCAACCTTATGGTAAGAGTAAATATAGATTTGATGTGTAGAAAATGGAGGGCAAAGGAAAATAAGCTGCAGAGTGATGGTACATGAACAACTACCTGTCAATATAAGTACACTGATAAATGACAGCATGTACTTACAAGAACAATGCAGAGCTAAAAAAATTCATTGGCATTGGATATATTCTACACTAATGTAACTATTCATATAGATCAGATAATTTGGAGCGAACAATTGATAAGTAAGCTATCATGCATACTGCTGTCACATAATGAACCAGGTATGTGTGCAAGTACAGTGATACAGGACAACAGGTACTAACAAGAGCAAAGCAGCGGGCAACATATTTGCGATATCCTGTCGTTCTTTTCAAACCAGAATTCTTCTTCGAGCAGATTTTCTGCAAAAAAGATCTGTAAGGCACATGTGAAAAGTAGAAGTTCAAATTGTCATATGATTTCATAGACAGTACCTCATCCTGAGAACGAGACCAGTGCATAACAAGGTTTTTCCATTCAATGTCTTCTAAATTTAGCACAGGAGACTTCACCAAAAATTCGTTTATAGACTTGCCATCAAAGTGTGATTTCCTGAGGTAACACCGATACTGCTGCAATGCTTCCTTGAAAAGTACAAGCAAGCTTTGCTCGTCATGACTATCTAGATTGACCCTCGCCTAGTTACAACAATGTAATGTAAATCATTGATGTGTTCAATCAGCAGAAAATAGGAAAATAATAACCATGAATAATAGCACTTACACGTAAGTTGGACAGGAAGATGTGAAAATGGTGTTTGTCTTCACTATAATCTTCCCATGATGGGAATATATGCATGTAGTCCCTAACAACATTGAAAGCATTGTCTTTTAAACTAGGAATAAATGGAATGGGGTTCCAATCTGCAGGAATTGACCGTCTCTGTAGTTGGGATAGGTCTTCGGCCGGTGGACTTGCTGTACTTTTTGCTGGAGTGGGATTTTTCTGTGGTACGGCTGGTGCTATGGCAAATGAAATCGGTATACCTTTTGCTGGTGTGTAGGTCCTGTGTGGTGGGGCTAGTGGTGTGGCCAGTGAAGTATGGGTACAGTCTACTGGAATTGGTCCTACATTTTGTGTCACTGGTTGTACAACCAATATAAGTGGGGTGATGTCTGATTTCTCTGGCACCATCACGTTTTTCAAGGACTTTGCTGGTGCTCCTTCAGGTTCGGCAATCACCCTCTTCCCTTTTGATGTCTGATGCACAAGAACAACATTTGAGTGGAAAAACATGGTATGATGACAGATGGAATATGTATTGATAATGGATGGGCATGGCATCTCGAGTTATATGATGAGTAAATTAAGCAGATGGCGGTGCAACAAAGTAGAAAAAATGCAAGACAACATATGCAAGATACGCGCAATCAATAAAACCTTGCCAAATTAGAATAGGAACCTTGATGGGTGAACAAGCCAGACCATCTACCTTTGACTCCTCGAGGTTAGAATAGTCATTAGGATGATATTCTGAACAAGAATCAACAGGTGGGGAGCGTATGAGTTTCATTGCATCCAGAATGGCACTCAATGCCTTGGTGCCAATTTTGTAAGTCATTGCAGTGTTTAGCTTCAAGAGTGGACTGCTTCTAGTGCGACACAAAGCAGCTACACAGATCATAGTGTAGATATAATGGGGAAAACCGTAAGCATCAGAGTAAAATCAACAAAGTGGAACTTGTTGGAATATATGTGCTAGTACTGCCGGTACGGCTAGAAAGGCTTCGGATACCAGTTCTCTTCAACTGAAGGTGCGGTACTGCTAATATCAGTGTAACTCTCAAAGGCGACACAGCTCCCCGCATTTCCTTGCTATTCTTATAGGATTCAAGTGGGTAGGTCACTACAAATCCTATTCCTATGTTTACAAAATCCTACGAATCAAAGAGGCTCAAAGTGTCCATCACAACCGACCCTATAGACCTCTACACTACAAATGTCCCTGCTCATCTTCAGTACAAGGAACATACTGTACTACTATCATACTCCCTCCGTTCCAAAATATAGGTCTTGGTAGAGATTTCCACTATGGATCACATACAGATGTATCCAGATACATTTTAGAGTGTAGATTCACTCATTTTGCTCCATATGTAGTCCATGGTGGAATCTATACAAAGACTTGTATTTAGGAACGGAGAGAGTACATATTAAAGAAGAACGGAAGAGGAACATGGTAAAGAAGAGCAAGCATATTTTGGATAATAAAATGTTGGTTGCGCAGTGCCCACACATGATGAGCCAGAGCGCATTAAGAACGCAACTCCCAGCTGTCTCTCAACCATTTCAGGCGGTTGGATGAAGATCCTACGTCTCCTAACCCTTCTTCTTCCTCGTCTCTGATTCTTCCCATACAGAACACCGCACGGGCCGCCGACCGGACCACCGGCCCTCATCGCCTGTGTTCCTCCGCCATCCCCACCCCCCACCCGCATCGAGTTTTCTTCGTTCGGCGAGGCCCCACAACCACCCGAGCCCCTTCGTTCGCACCGGCCAACTCCGGCGAGCTCTATAAAATCGACTGACCCAATTTTGAAATTTAGTCTACCGTGATTTAACTAGTGTGGAATATAAAAGGGGAAAACCATAAGCATTGGGAGTGTAGTGTTGAGCGTGCCATGGCGGATCTGAAGGTGCAACCGGACAAAGGCAACTTCGCAACCAAGACAAGAAATTAGAGTAAAGCAGTGGCGATCTATTTTCTTGCTGCGATAAATAAGTTGAGTAGATACGAAAGAGTACCACCTCTTGTGTGGCGCCGTGTATGCATCTGCTGAGAATTTGACGGTGCTGCGGTAGCGATGGATGTTGGTGGTGTGGAAGCAGATCTAGGAGGGTAGACAGTGGCAGCGGGGTGCGGTGGACGAGACAGTCGTAGGAGCGGCACCGGCAAGGTGGACGGCGGCGGGGATGAAGCGAGAGGACGGGATGCAAGGATCCTGGTCCGAAGCCGTGGATGAGAGAGGTCGATCTCTTGTAATGGACGGCAGCGTCGGGGTATCAGCTCCGATGGTGGAGGAGGACGGCGATGGATGGGGTGGCGAACGTCGGCGGACGGAGGAGGCTGCGGTGGAGAGGGTGTTTTGGCGCCCACGGAGTATGAATGGAGAAAATGGAGGTAGAGAGGAAGGGGGAACCATGTATTCAGGGCACGCTTGTCTCAAATGCGAGGAAATTTACAAACTTAGCCCCCGTTTCAAATTTCCTACATCACAATAATATTAGTCGGTTGGGGATAGGACGGTAATCTCGCATACACCGAATATTTGCCGACGAGAGTTTGCTTTTGGCGCCCACCGTGTATGAATATGAATCGGGGAGGGAGTCGATTTCGGACGAGGACACACTGTGTTTTGGCGCCCACCGTGTATGAATCCGGGTGAGAGGCGGTTACGTCACGTTTGGGTGAAAGTACAAACCTACCCCTATCGAAATCTATAGAAATCCAGCAGATAGGCTTTGCGTGGCAGGGATAGGCAGTAGTAATTTCCATCTCGCGGATTTTGGTTTCGAGCGGTTACTGCGACTTTCCCCGCTTCGTTCAAATTTTGCAGAGTGCACGTTTACCGTGCCAACTCAATTCGAATCCCGTTTGTATTCTATTTTTTTCGGGCGGGATCCATTTTCAATTGGAATTACATTCTATATAC
Organism: Triticum aestivum; assembly: GCF_018294505.1. Classification (NCBI taxonomy): domain Eukaryota; kingdom Viridiplantae; phylum Streptophyta; class Magnoliopsida; order Poales; family Poaceae; genus Triticum; species Triticum aestivum. Next base: position 530,671,516 of record NC_057810.1, on the reverse strand, counting down.
ATCATTTTTTATATATACTTTCAAAAGCACAACACCATTTATACATAAATATGGTTTACAAATGGCATGATCTCAGATTCATAAGGTTGTATCCATCAATTTGGATTTTCAAATATTTGAAACCACTTTATGTTGAAATCCAATGTATGCATTCCTCGCTAACTGTCACCAATTAATGTGTGTTTCATGCGGTTTTTTTTTACTTCTCAAACATGTATAATGTGTTTCACACATGCAACATATAGTGTAATCCCGTTTAGATAGTAATTGCATATAAACCATGCATTGTTTGTAATTAAAGAATCTAAGGATCACCAATATTGATAAACTATATAACATTACATGTGTGCCCAAATTAAAATGAATATGCATGTTTGATACACCAATTTGCGTTATGATATTATCGATGTCGTGATCTCCATATTAGAATCCCCTTTAATCCAGATATTCATCTCATATAGCTATCACTCATGCTTATATAGGACTATCTCTCTGGACCTATACACGTTTATCGTCTCTTAGGTATCTCTCGTGCACCTGTATGTCAACAATGATCTTTTATCTTCATAACACTCTGACGGTACTCTCTCCCTCGACCTCCATCACTCTATCTCTCTCTAAGTATATCTCGCTCCCTGCTATGTGTCTCTAACTATGATTCTTCATGTGGAATCTCTTTCTCTCACACAAACACAAAACTTTGTCTCCCGGGGTCTCATTTCTCTCTACTATTCCCATGTGTGCCACTCGCACACCCCTCATACAGAGATGTCGTTCGCTACTTAGATATGAGAACCTACGACTCTTCCTCTTAAATATCTCTTTCTCACACACAAACACAAACTCTGTCTCCCAAGGTCTCATATTTCTCCATTGTTCTCTTGTATGTCGCTCACACACACTCTCTCTCCCTAGAGATATCTTGCGTTCCCTCATATGTCTCTCTAGCTATCACTCTCGTTGTGAAATATCTTTCTCTCTCGCAGACACAAAACTCCGTCTCTCGGGATCTCATTTCTCTCTGCTATCTGTTTGTATGTGACTCACATGCACCCTCTGTCTATCTCTCTCACACCCACACACATAACTCAGCCTTCTGATCCACTCGACTCCTATCTCTAACGCACACTAGCTAGCATCTTTATCTTTCTATTTATCTATTTCTCCATCAACCTTCTTTCTTGCCCTCACTCTTGATTTCTATCACGCACACTACATATGTTTCTCTTTACACGTAGTCAAGTGCCCTCTCACACACATATATAACTTCACCCTCTGAACCACCCGGCGGTCATCTCCAACACCCAAACTAGCGGATGTCCCTCTAGCTAGCATCTCCATCTCTGTATCTATCTGTAGTTTCTCTATCAACATTTCTTTCTCGCACGGAGTCTTGCTTCCTATCACCCACACTATATATGTCTCTCCATACATATGCATTTATAGGTTGATCTCTTTTGCACAATCATTGTGCCTCACTCCCTCTGCTCGCCATAGATGCATGCTCCAGCCCATACCACTATCTCTTAAAGAAAAAAACACATGCTCAATTGTCGGGCCTTCTTCCCTGCATTCTCACATGCATGCATGTTGTCATACCGATCCGTCTCTCCCATGTCATTGAGACTTATGTCTTCTTTCTTTTATCTCGATCATGCGCGCGCGCGCACACACACACACATCCCACGTATACATGTATACCTCTCACACATGCATGTTCAAGGTCTCTATGCCTCCATACGTAGTTAATTACCTTCAATCCTAACGCCACATCGAATCGTTCTCCTCTTGTGTGCACATAACTTCCGCCTGGATGGGTAAAACACACATTCACACTTAACAATCTCCTTCTAGCTACCCCCCATCCTATCACTCTTCTCCTATATCCCCGAAACTAATAAGACCATCCCTTTGTTTAATTCTCGCCTACATGCACCATCGATATATAGTAGTCTTCCTCGGTGTCTCTCGAACAAACACATTCTCTCAATGTCGACTCCTCTCACGCGCACACACCTTCTCTTCCCTCTCTACGGACATTTTCTCTCTTGCACCCCATCGTTGGTGGCCTCCGCCATACACATCACCTCTCTATGATGAAGCCATGCACACTTAAATTACATCCGCCATAGAGGACCCCACGACACACACACACACACACAAACACACACACACACGCACACACACACACACCCACACACATTAAGACTCCATCTCTCTCTCTCTCTCACACACACACACAAACACACACACACGCATGCACGCACGCACGCACACCCCCCCCCACACACTAAGACTCCATCTCTCTCTCTCTCACACACACACTAAGACTCCATCTCTCTCTCTCTCACACACACACCCCACACACACACTAAGATTCCATCTCACACACACATGCTCTAGGCGGAGCATTTGTTCCTACCACCCTTCATCCAACCTTACTTGTATGATAAACAATCACCTTAATTTACTTGCATAACATGGACAAATTCCGCTTTACTTTAGTAGTCAGAACTTATCATTTGTATCCTTATAAAAAAACGAGTTGGCGATGATGGTGTGCCTGCCATCTTGTAATACAGACCGTATGATCTATATCTGACGGATAGAAAGGAAACTATGATAATTTTACAAAAGATACCCGCACCTCTCTCCACATCCTTATCTCCCACGACCTCATTGCTCAGCAATTAAAAAAAGAAGTCTCTGGAACAATCTAGCATGGTGGCCACTGCCGCCCACCGACGCCGTCCATCCCCATGCCTCCGCCCACTCCGACCACCAGTCACCACCACGCTCCACTCGTCCTCACCTTATCTCTCATTTTTCATTTTTTCGATGACATTCTCGAGATACCAGTTTTCCGATAAAATTCTCGAGATATCATTAGTTTCTACACATGGGATTACTCTTGCATGGGTCAATCACAACAGGTGTTTTGTAAAAAAATGCATATTGATGTTCCATGCAATGCACGAGAATCTTGCTTGTAATTATATAACGCAAATCACGAGCAGGAAGTGACATTTTTTTGACACAACCACGTTAACATGGCCACGTAAATCACTAGCTAAAGTAAATATCATTATACTTATATCCCGATGTAAAAGGTTGAGTACATGTCCAAAGAGTAGAGTCACACACACGCACTCTGTCTCTCAGAATCTCTCTCACACACACACACCAGTTACGTGACGCCCACTTAAGCAGACACGTATGCTACAATTTGTGCACCCGCGGGTACATGTGATGCTGCGCATTTATTTAAGACAGAAGGCGAACCCAAACAGTAGCTGCATTCATTCCCCTCCCGCCGCCTCTTCTCTGGTCGCCGTCGCCCGGTAGCCATGGCCCGGCCGAAGGTAACAACATACGACATACTCCCGCCGGAGCGGCGCTTTAATATGGAAATTTTAGTGGTCATGCATGCATCTTTTTGTGCTAGCACTCCTATATAAGGGTTGACCGGTCGCTTCCCGCGGACGTGCGCGGGCGGTGGAATAGGAAGGAGAAGGGAAGCGGGCTGTGGAGTAACTTTTTTACCACAATTTCTTAGGAAACTGAGTGCAATAATTGAGTAGTTTTGCAAACTACCAGTACTACACCAGAAACGGTTCAAAACCTATACTCCCTTGCCAGCGCGCGCTTCCCGCATGAAACGGTCAGCGTCTCCCTGGAGCGCCAGTGCCGCATTAATGCCAGGCCACAGCGGAGGCGACCTCTCACTGGCACCGGCTTTGAAGTGGGGCGACGCTCGAGAGAGTGCCGCTTCCCGATGCACGCGACTGCTCCGCGTCAAGACTGGCCATAGGCCCTGTTTGGATCCATGGGTTAGAGTTAGTTTGAACTAGTTGGGGCTCAAATAGCCCTAAAGTATCCAAGCATGAGGGTTTAAATTGGAGCAAGTTGCACCGAACCCATAAAAAAAAACTATCCCACCCAAGAGGTGCTAACTGGAGATAGTTCTCATTGGGACCACTGAAAAATCACTTTTCTCTCTCCATCAAGTGCATTTATTATCAATCTAACCCTGTCACCCAAACACCTCTTTTGCTAGAGTTAGTACAAGGTTAGTCATGAGTTAGTCTAACCTCTAGCTAAGTTAGAGTATCAAACAGGAGCAGTATAGGACATGCAAGTTGCTCAAAGCATACAATCAAATTCGTACGTGAAAAGATTTTTTTTCTTTTTGAAAACGGAACGTGAAAGGAATTTTTTTAGAATGCTCTTGGCATGTCGCTAACATGTGATGAGTTAACCGACCTCAATAGATGGAAAAAACGCCAGCCCGCCGCACTTTGATAGAGACGAGGAGGGAGAAATGATACATGCTGCTAGATTACTAGAGATAGGTGTCACACGGAAGCCAAGAAATATTATGATAGCGTGGGTTAGCCATGTACTACTATGATGTAACTACACTGGGCTGCCGTGTTTTGTACTCTTCCAGTCCACTGTGGAGATGATTGGTTGATTTTATATCGCTGAATAATATTAAATATTATGAGTGCAGACGCTCCACCACGAGGTTCCTTGCTCCTTCTCGGTCGTCGGGAATCTATGTTCTTCCACTCTATTTTTTTATGTGAGATTTGTTCATCCTTTTGCCAACACGCGAGACATCTAGCATCAAGGTGCACATGTTATGCAAGGATCATTCCATCTATATGAAGAACACGTGGGACTGGAACTACGAGACGGACATGTACCCAGGAGTGGACGTATGAACCTGAGTAATGTAGCGAAGTAAGTGAAGTAGAAAGGCACAAATGGTATGAACATGCGTGGCATATAGGGTGTGTTTGGTTGCGTTCTTGTCTCACCATAGTTCTTCCCTCTTCATGCATGCTCAACTCAACACCCCTCTTCATGCATGCTTCTAGTGTATTTGTGCTAAACTAGTGTGGACTCATGCACCCTCCATACACTCTACCAACCACCCAAAAGTTGGTCGAGAAGGGAACTCTTGGGCGGCATTTGTCTCTTACTACGTACTACCACTAAATGTTGTGCGTGCAATGCACGGTGATGTTATGGAGTACGTGCCTAAGTACTCTACTACTACTATATTAGTTGGAGGCACATATTAAATTTTATATTTGTTTACGTGTATGCCCCGAGACCTTCCAACCAGACATGTCTTTCTCTCCAGGTCGCACTTCGTATCGTTCATACCACTAAGTACTACTACGTGTGGTCTCCGACCCAGAAGTAGAAGAAGTGGAGATGCTCTACCACGCTATTTTTCGACGCTGGGCTCTACCACACTGTTCATGTCCCACTCCTTTCGCTGACGTGTGGGACATCCAGCATGTGCCGTGTTTGGTACTCTTCGTCGTAAGAGTTGAAACGCTAGCATTCATCAGAAATAAAAAATAATTATAAATCAACAGTGATACTATTTTTTTGAGAACCAATCAGAAGTGATACTATACCACGCGGTTTCCTTGCTCCTCGAGATCGGAAAGAATACTTCCGTTCGCCAACATGTGGGACGTCGATCATCCTGGTCCACTTGCCATGCATGCAGAACTCCAAGGGAGAGTCACCCCGGTCGTCGCACCGCAGTAACAATTACTAATGAGCCATCAAATCACAGGCCCACTTCCCACTTTGAAGTTGCTCGGACGAAGGAACCATCATGACTTCGTTGAATTCCGCTTCTTGATGAAAACTAATGTACCAGCAGTACTGCTAGCTACAGTAGTTACTCCAACAGAGGCCTCCTTTCGTTCATAGGATAGGAGTTTTATAGGAATATGAAAATCATAGGAAGTGAGATGACATGCATCTAAATTCCTATAGAGAAATAGATGCCATTTGATGCATAGGATAGGAATTTTTCCATTTAGTCTAGGCTAATGTACTGGTAATTTTCTCTAAAAACTACAGTAGTAACTAGTAATACTGGTACATGCTTGTACTCAGACACAGACACACACACTAACTACTAGTACTACTACTTCTCACATGCTGGCCAGACGCCGTTGTTCTCCTTCCCCGCTTTGTCGGCGACACCCCACCATGCTTGGATCTCCGCCGACCTCTCTGCAACATCACGTGCATCCTTTTCTTTCTTGCGGCGGCGGGCCTCTCTTTTCTTGAGTGCTTTCTGACTTTTCCGCTCCCTCTGTGCGGCTTTGGCCACCTCTTGCTCTACCGCCCATTCGGCCTTCGCATCTTCAAATTCCTCCCACATAGTTGTGAGGTCGCGAGCGGCGATGAACTCGGCACGGCAGGATGCCATCGCTTCCCTACCATTTTGTGTGCGGTCGTGGGCGGCGAGGAACTCGGCGTGGCGGGATGCCAATGCTGCCTTATCGGTTAGTGTGCGGCGTGGTGGCATGAACGACGCTTGGTGAGAGCTCCTGCTCTCTTTTACTGCATTAAGACAACGCGTTTCAAACTGCTGTGTGCTACGGTAGTTGAACCCATTTCCTCTGCATGACCTGTCATTGCCACAGTAATTAGATAAAACCCACTAGCATGTGTAGGAGTTGATTGAGCCATATGTATGTGTTGTTCCTACCTTGCTATGCCTGCTATGCTTAGAGTCGTGTCAGGTCTGGTTCATCTGGGTGATGGCTAGAGTGAAATGATTATGTCGGTAATGAGAGTGGTGTGGTGAACACGATCTGGTAAAGGTATCGATGAGAGGCCATGTAGGAGTACATGGTGGGTTGTTTCATTGAAGCCGACCCTAAGCACTGAGATCTGTATGTGTGATTTAAGATACAGCTACTACCATGCATTGGGCCCTGAAATATGACCCCGCTCGACTTCTTAATCACCCTAGCTCTCTGTCCAGGAGTTGCAAGTAGTTTCTGGTGTTTGTAGCCTACTGGAGGCCGTGGACAGCGCTGACCGTAGGGGTGGGCTGTGATGCGGTAGGTACGTGGCACGGTGTACCGAATACCCGTTAGGTATCTCGGGAACCCTGTTCACATCGTTCGGGGCCGTATGGGAAACCTCGGCCGGACTCCCTGCGGATGGAACCTGGATAGGCGATAAACCTGGACTAGAGACTTAAGTGTTTAGGTAGGTCGTGGTCTACACCCACGTCGACTTTCGCTTGAAGTCTGCCGAGCACATGTCGTGTGCAGACGCTAAGTGGTGGAAACATGTATGAAGAAGTACACCCCTGCAGGGTTATCATGATCTATTCGAATAGCCGCGTCCACGGTAAAGGACTACTTGGTTGCCTATACAGTTCATAGACAAGTAAATGGAAACTACTAAAAGCCTCAAGATAAGTGTGAGTGCCGAGGATGGCTCTTCCGTAGGAAGACGGAGGCGGATCCTCGGTAGTGTATTGAAGTGGTGAGTAGTGGACTCGTGTACGCAAAACCATTTCAAGTTGGAGTCTCGTAGGTTAGCCTAGCCAAGAGTCAAAGCTGGCTTGCTGCAATAACTCCACCAACCCTTCTTGATAATATGCATGTATGTAGGATCTGATGTAAGTCTTGCTGGGTACCTTTGTACTCATGTTGCTATAATTTACATTTTTTACAGAAGACGCTGCAACCCCTTCTGATGGGTTCTACGTAGACGTTGACATCAACGAGTAGGCTAAAGGCCCAGGTGGTGATCCTGAGCTTGTGAAGGACCACGTAGTATAGCTAGGCTTTCCAGGCCTCTTTTATTTTACTAGTTGTCTGTACTCAGACAAGTTACTTCCGCTGCTGGTTTGTATGAGTGTATGACTTGAATGCTGGGTCGTGAGACCCATACCTTTGTGTATGTTACGTATGGCTCCCTGAGCCTTAAATAAGGTACTTGTGTCATAGAGTCATGTTGTGATGCTTCGTTGTATTTGCACATATCGAGCATATTGTGTGTATGATTGAAATGCTTGGTATGTGTGGGATCTGACTATCTAGTTGTTTATCTTTAGTAGCCTCTCTTACCGGGAAATGTCTCCTAGTGTTACCGCTGAGCCATGGTAGCTTGCTACTGCTCTGGAACACTTAGGCTGGCCGGCATGTGTCCTTCTTCGTTCCTGTGTCTGTCCCTTCGGGGAAATGTCACCCATTGAGTACCGGAGTCCTGTTAGCCCGCTACAGCCCGGTTTACCGGAGTCCTGCTAGCCCAGTGCTACAGCCCGGACCCACTTGCTGATGACCGACACGTTCGAAGCTGGGTCATGGATGCCTGTCCCTGTAAGTCTGTGCCACTTTGGGTTTACGACTAGTCATGTCAGCCCGGGCTCCTTATCATATGGATGCTAGCGACACTATCATATACGTGAGCCAAAAGGCGCAAACGGTCCCGGGCAAAGGTAAGGCGACACCCGTGGGGATACCGTGCGTGAGGCCGCAAAGTGATATGAGGTGTTACCGGCTAGATCAATGTGACATCGAGTCGGGGTCCTGACAGACTACTATATTGTTAACTTTACCCATTAAGATAATGAGGGTGCCTCTATTTGTTAGTGTATGTTTCATCAACTAGTCCCACTATTACAGTAATCTCACTCTCTCAATATATGTGCCAACAGGGATGCTCGATTTTGGTGGAACTGCACAAAAACTTTGGGTGCTTCATTGCCTCGATAGCTTTCGTCCTTTCCTGCCAGTCGCTAATCTTGGCTTGCTTTCTTCCTTCGCTGTCAGTCGCTTCGCTTATCTCAGCTTCCAGTCAAAGGAAATAGTAATTGATATGCTACCTCACACAGGTTGGTACTGGTCTTTATCCTGATTATTGTGCTTGTCATGTATTGGTAATTTGGTATTGTGCTACTATTTGCCGATTTTGTAAAGGAGTAAATTGGAGCCTGAACTCGCGGGAAAATCATTGCATTGGGTGATTTCAGTAGAACTGCACAAAATGATCAGATGGACAGATACTTATGTTGCTGCCATGTACTCCAAAGTTCACTCAGACAAGCATTGATGTTGACAAGAAGTACCTATATTCATTCGAGTATCAACTGGTGTCAACCAGTTGTCAAACTCCCAAGTATCAGGAAAGTGAACACCAAAAATATTGCTTGGCGCATAGCCCAGAAGAACATAGTCCAGTCTTTGGTCCCAACTTGTGCCTTTTGGTTATCGGCAGATATGGTAGCGAACTGTATGGCATGGAGTCTAAAGATTCCAGACAAGTTGGTTGATGCGTATATTCATCTGGCTCTTAATCAGTCTGCACGCCAGGGATGCTCCATTTTAGTTGAACTACACAAAAAATTTGGGTGGTTCATTTTCTCAACCGCCTCCTTTCTCGTCTGCAATGTAGAATTTGGCAAGCTACATGACCAAGATGAGCCAGTAAACTAGTTGGATGAAAGTAGTGGCCAAGTTGCTCAAACCTCGCTCGGCACGAGGCCACCATTTGAGGATAAACCTACAAGCAAAGTTCAGATTGTCTGTGCTGCCTCTTGTGTACTCGAAAGTTTACTCGTACAAGAACTAATTTTAGCAAGAAGTACCTCCGACGGAACACCATTTACTAGTATGTATCCTAGGTAATTAAAATTCGTCCATGGATCATATTGGCTGTGATCTCAATCATTTGGATACATAAACATACTGAACATGTGTATATCTGAATCTTTTTGTGAATTATGCATGAATATTGTCATGTGATCTATCAATCATTTGGATGCATATATATGCTGAGCTTGTGTATATATGAATCTTTTGAGTTGTTGATAGTGAATGTTGGCTATGAATATGAACGTGTCCTGTGAACCTGAGTTTGATACGAATGTTTACCTTTTCTGTTGTATTTGTGTGTGAACTTGTTAGTATGCCTACTGTGGGGTATGTGATGTGTGGGTGTCAACGGCACACCTTCTTCCTGAGAAGAATTGCACCTGCTTTGTTAGGGTAGCAACGGCGCATCAGCTCTTTTTAATCTTTTTATTACTCTATCTTCCCCTCTCCCTCGCTCAACCCCTACCGTAATGTTTTCGGCCTAAAAAAAAAACATAGTACTGCGTTATTTTTGGGGCTTGATGAAAAATCGAGTGCTGGTTTCTGTAGGTTGGCCCGCCCAGTAAATGGGCTGCTGGTCCACCATGATAGACTGGGAGGCTAAAAATACAAGTTGTATGGTGCAGAGGCAAGTAAAATAAATGCTATCGAGAGCCATCCACTGAAGAAAAAAATCGCTCCTGATGTGCTTCTTCAGTCGTGCCGCCGGCCCCCTCTTTAATCCAGTTCGCTCGAGGATCTGGTATCATTTTTTTCCAGAGGGCGAACAAGTATCATCTAGGCCTAGGTTTTGTATTTTAACATGCGTAGCCCACGACATACGGAGACAGTGGTTTCAACTTATTTTTTGAGGTCCATACTAGCCTATGGGCTTTTTCTTAAAGATCGACTGCCCAATGTATTTTTTTAATAAAACGCAGGTCTCTGTTTTATTTATCTATATATAAGAATAATAATGGTCTATCTAATTTATGTTTTCCCTTCTAACCACATTATATATATTTATATTATTACTATGATCATATATTTTATAGAGACTTATATATGAGAGAAGCGTTTTAGTGGCCGCGCACCATGCAGGCCGAAATCTGGGCCGTCTGTAATAGCGATGGGATGTGTGTTGTTTAGTTTCCATTTTCTTATACACATGCCATTAATTTGCAATACATCGGTGCCATGGCCTCCAGTACTGTGTTTATACATGGGCCAATCGTTCGGTGGCTTTTGTGTGCACGTTATGTACCCACTAGGCTGGTTGGACACTGCACAGGTAGGAGCGGGCTGGTGGGTAATTAATAATCTTTCAATGGGTCTGACTATCGCTGCAGATAGCCTCGCAATTACTTCTACATAGCACAGGTTTCTCTGCCTCGCCAGACCATTCATCCCCTTGCGGCGGCAGCTGGGCGTGTGAGGGATCGCCATGGGATAGGCTTGAGTTCTTCGAGGAAGCCGAATCAGGGTAAACTCCTGCCTGATCTTTCCCTTTATGGTCTTGTTCTAGTGCTATGAACAAGTCATGCCTGTAGCTCTTGTTGCCTGTGCTAGCTAGTGTCGTCTGGTTCCACTCCCCGGGGTGTTGAATATGAGGATATGATTTTCCTGTGATTCATTGCAGCTTGATTCCTATGGTCGATGCCAGGGATCTCTTGGGGGGAGATGTGGCTGTTGTGCAATCCGTCGTTGCTTCAATCCATAAAGCATCCCACAACTGTGTGTGCAAAATGGGCTAAAAACTACAGGATTAGGATTGGCAAAGTGTTAGATGAGACGGAAAGCAATCCAAGTCGAGTTCCTGCGCTCGAGGCTTCGATGCGTGCTTATGCAGACAAGAAAGTTGGTACTATTGTTCATCCTGTATTGGGGAAAAGTTTTGACTTGGTCGAAGAACCTTACGAGTTTTACAATATTACTCATGGGATACTGTGTTTTGGCGTCAGGTGTGCTAAAAGCCGGTTGAACGTTCATCAGAAAAAATGCATCCAGGAAATTGTGTGCATGTGTGCGGTAAGCAGTGGAACACTTATAAGTAAAAGCCGCGCTGAATTTTTATGTATTAGATTTCCTCAAGAAGCTATTGCAGAGGAAGAAAAACTTATGAGTGGTTTTATTTTAATTCTTGCACAGGGTAAACCATTGCAATCAAATAGCCGTTCCACACTTTGTGGCTTCACTGCCATGATGAGGGTCCTTAGATAAGATGGTAAGGGATTAAGGGCTGGTACGTTTGCAAACACAGGGCAGAGCACAACCAGACTTTCTGTCAACTATATGGAGAAATTACACTGGAAGTCTCATCGGCACATAGATAGATACACAAGGGACCTTGTGAAACAGCCGAGGGAAAAATGTAAGCATAAACAAGGTTTACAGTGTCGTTGGCAGTTTTTTTGGTTCAGTAAAAGAGGCGCCATTCACCAAAAGGTCTCTGAAGAAGCTTAACCAAGAGCAATCAGGAAATGATGCAACAAAGACCATAGAGGTGTTCAACGCGATGAGGGGTGAAGATCCTGATTTCACATACAGTGTACAGGTTAACGAGGTGGGTCGAGTGAAAAATCTGATGTGGACAATGGGAAAAATCCAACACAAAAGTGGAGGCCAAAATCCAGCACAGAGTGCCTCGCAATGTTCTGATTGTTTTGCAGCACCGACAAAGAAAAGGCAGCTGGATGCCCTAGCACAAGTCGCGGCAAAGCACCATATGAGCAACCAAAAAAGAGGTCTAGGTTCTGTTCTATCTGCAGAGGTTAAGGTCACAAGAGCACCACTTTTCCGCAACGAGGAGATCTTCCAAAGGCGCCGAGGAAGTCGCCTCGATGCTCCAGATGCAGCTGGTGAGGTCACGGGAAGAACACTTGCACCAACCCGCCCAAAGCAGACTTTGGAGACTGATTTTAGAATGGCTCGTATTTGAAAATTCAGATTGCTAACTGAACAAATCCGCTGTGTATCGAGTTTGCACTATAATGCTTCTTTGGGTGTGATTTGATTTCCTTGTTGTGTCGTAGTTGTCGAGTCCTTGATTAAATCCTGTAATACACTGAAATTGTGGTGTTGCTATGAGCAGGTGACGTTTAGTTTGACCTTTTCAGTTTGGAAATCTGCCAGACCTTGTTTCTGAATAATATTGTCGTCACTATCTTCTGAGTCCTGTAACACCCTGAAATTGTGGTCTTGCTCCTAGTTTAACTTTTTCAGTTTGGAAATCTTTCAGGCCTTGTCTCTGAATAAGAATGTCGTCAGTGTCTTCTGAATCTTGTGAGTTGCACAGACAAAAACATCATCTACCCTTTGCATCTTCAGTTGCACACTAATTTTTTTTGTTTCCCTATATGAATCTAGACGCAACATGGGTGAATAAAAAAATTGAGTGAAAGTTTAAACGGGGTCTGGCATGATCTCCTAACGATAGACTAAAACGGCTTTCTGCTTCGCACAGGAACATGACGACGGAGTCAATCCTATTTACTACACCGTGATTCCTTTCCTTTGAACTGTGCGGGCCCTGCTGTGCCATCTTGTCTACATGAGCTGCCGCTGTTTATTTACTGGCAATACAGGAGATCAAAAAGGGTACGACGCTGAAATACGGTAGAGGCCTGGTTGCGTGGCGCTCATCAAGAGGGCGCAAATTTCGGCCTCCATGGTGCGCGGCCACCAAATGGCATTTTCGCTTATATATACATTATAAAAACATCCCACGTGTTATTAACTTATAAAAGTAAATGTTTAACGGAAGTTGGCAAGGAAAATCCTTGTTATTTTTGACTCACAGGAAAGGACAATCCTGGTGATTGCATACAAAAGCTTGCGAAGATTTTAAGGACCAATTTAATAATAACGCGCTCATTTTTATTTTGAGCAATAACTCCCTAATTTGTTAATTATATATAAAAATGTGCCTCTCCGGTTTATTCTTTGATACTAATTGCTCCTTCTAACATAACATCATATATATAATGAGCCCAACTTTTTTTTTGAGAATCACAGCACACTTTATTGCCTAAGTTCAATGTTTACAGGGATACATAATTGAGCAGGTGGTGCATCAAGCCACACATGCCTACCTATATCAAGAGACATAGCCATACATGCTAGTCTATGAGGCTCCCCATTACATTCGCGCTATTCATGACTAATAAGACAAGACCTAAATAAATTGCTTCATTCTTTGATCTCATGAAACACCATACAATGTCCACCAAGGTTCTTTGGTGCTTCAATTTCCCGGACGACTCTCAGACAGTCAGTAGCAATATGTACTCTTTCCAGGTCCAGGTCCTCACTCAACGCTAGTGCTTCTCGACATGGGCCAGGATTCGTGTATAAATGGGCTGGGGTTTCTTAGAAAATATAATGAGCCCAGCTAATTCATGTATTTCAAGGAAGTGCAAATGGGCTGGGATTTCGTAGAAAATATAAATGGGCCTGATTGACGTGAAATTATTTGTTCACCCAGCCCAGCAAATGGACTGTACATTCTAGGAAACATGGGTTAAATATACGCCACCTTTTTGCATGCTGACATGTGGGCCAATAGGTCAAAGTCCACGCAGGGTGTTATCAACTTGGTTAACAAATGATTGTGACATCTACAGCCATTGGATTTATATCCAACAGCCGGCATGCACCTTAAATCTCTCGTCTTCTTCCTCTAGCATCCTCGGGACCGCCTGGTCCGGCCTCCGGCGGCTAGCGGCTTTGCTTAGCACGCATCACTGCGAAGTGCTACCCCACCATCGGCCAGGTTATCCCTCCACCCCTCGACACCTCATGTTATTCTCCACAGACTGCAGCCCCACGCCGCAACAGAACCAGTTATAACCCTTCTCCTCCTCTCAATCTGGGACTCCACTGCCGCGTCTTCCCATCTCCGAGCCGTTCCCGTCAAGGGCCTCGCCGTCGTCCACAGCCTCGCTGCGCTCGGTGTAGTGTGGTCAACAAACGAGAGTCATCGGAAGAGGACTGTACATGGAGAGCCTGATGGCTGGGACCCACGAGGTCCATGGTCGCACGCAAGGAAAGCTCCTCCTTATTAAGCTGCAAAAAAATGTTTCCTCCACCTGACAGCTGGGACCCACCGGCTGTATCTTCGCACGGAAGGAAGTGCCTCCTTGTTTTGCGAAAAAAGATATTCACCCCGCTGACAGCTGGGACCCGTCAGATTTGGTGGCTGACTTGTGGGCCTACTAAGCGGACGTGTACGCACGGTTTTCTCAACTTAATCAACAAATGATTCTAGCAGCTGAACCGTTGGATGTTAATCCAATAGCCATGCTCCTTCTTCAACCTCTGTTCTTGCTCCTGTCTCCCGTGGGCGGCACCGCGGCTGTGCTGCAGCGCACCCGAACCAGTCAAGTTTCCCACTCCTCTCCATCTGCGACTCCACTGCCCCGTCTTCCCCATCTCCGGGTCGTTCTAGTCTGGGGCCTCGCCGTTGTCCATCGGCCTTGGTGCGCTCGGCACGGTGTGGTCAACATGGTCAACAGCTGAGAGTCATCGGAAGATGACTATACGTGAGAGGCTGACAGTGGGGACACACCACGCCCATGGACGCATGCATGCAATGAAACTCGGCGTGGTCAACATGGCAAGGAACGACTTCCATCGGAAGTATACTGTACGTGGAGAGGCTGACAGTGTTGGAAATATGCCCTAGAGGCAATAATAAATTAGTTATTATTATATTTCCTTGTTCATGATAATCGTTTATTATCCATGCTATAATTGTATTGAAAGGAAACTCAGATACATGTGTGGATACATAGACAACACCATGCCCCTAGTAAGCCTCTGTTGACTAGCTCGTTGATCAATAGATGGTTACGGTTTCCTAACCATGGACATTGGATGTCGTTGATAACAGGATCACATCATTAGCAGAATGATGTGATGGACAAGACCCAATCCTAAGCCTAGCACAAAGATCATAGTTCGTATGCTAAAGCTTTTCTAATGTCAAGTATCATTTCCTTAGACCATGAGATTGTGCAACTCCCGGATACCGTAGGAATGCTTTGGGTGTACCAAACGTCACAACGTAACTGGGTGGCTATAAAGGTGCATTACAGGTATCTCTGAAAGTTTCTGTTGGGTTGGCACGAATCGAGAGTGGGATTTGTCACTCCGGTTTACGAAGAGGTATCTCTGGGCCCACTCGGTAGGACATCATCATAATGTGCACAATGTGACCAAGGGATGATGTGTTACGGAATGAGTAAAGAGACTTGTCGGTAACGAGATTGAACAAGGTATCGGTATACCGACGATCGAATCTCGGGCAAGTATAATACCGTTAGACAAAGGGAATTGTATACGGGATTGATTGAGTCCTTGACATCGTGGTTCATCCGATGATATAATCGTGGAACATATGGGAGCCAACATGGGTATCCAGATCCCGCTGTTGGTTATTGACCGGAGAACGTCTCGGTCATGTCTGCATGATTCCCGAACCCGTAGGGTCTACACACTTAAGGTTCGATGACGATAGGGTTATAAAGGAAGTTTGTATGTGGTTACCGAATGTTGTTCGGAGTCCTGGATGAGATCCCGGACGTCACGAGGAGTTCCGGAATGGTCCGGAGATAAAGATTTATATATGGGAAGTCCTGTTTTGGTCACCGGAAAAGTTTCGGGTTTTTCGATAATGTACCGGGACCACCGGGAGGGTCCCGGGGGTCCACCAAGTGGGCCCACCAACCCCGGAGGGCTGCATGGGCCAAGTGTGGGAGGGGACTAGCCCCAGGTGGGCTGGTACGCCCCCCACAAGGGGCCCAAGGCGCAGGTAAGAGTGGGAGGGGGCAAACCCTAGGGCAGATGGGCCCTAAGGCCCACCCCAGGTGCGCCTCCCCTCTCTCCCCCTCTGGCCGCCACCCAGATGGGATCTGGAGGCTGCCGCCACCCCTGGGGAGGGAACCCTAGATACATGAGGTCTGGGGGCTGCCCAACACATGAGTTTCACCTCTCCTTGGCGCAACCCTACCTCTCTCCCTTCTCCTTTCCCGCGGTGCTTGGCGAAGCCCTGCAGGATTGCCATGCTCCTCCACCATCACCACGCTGTTGTGCTACTGTTGTACGGAGTCTTCCTCAACCTCCCCCTCTCTCCTTGCTGGATCAAGGCGTGGGAGACGTCACCGGGCTGTACGTATGTTGAACATGGAGGTGCCGTCCGTTCGGCACTAGGATCTCCGGTGATTTGGATCACGATGAGTACGACTCCTTCAACCCCGTTCTCTTGAACACTTCCACTTAGCGATCTACAAGGGTATGTAGATGCACTCTCCTTCCCCTCGTTGCTGGTTTCTCCATAGATAGATCTTGGTGACACATAGGAAAATTTTGAATTTCTGCTACGTTCTCCAACAGTGGCATCATGAGCTAGGTCTATTGCGTAGATTCTTTGCACGAGTAGAACACAAAGTAGTTGTGGGCATTTATTTTGTTCAATATGCTCACTGTTACTAGTCCAATCTTGTTTCGACGGTATTGTGGGATGAAGCGGCCCGGACCGACCTTACACGTACACTTACGTGAGACAGGTTCTACCGACTGACATGCACTTGGTGCATAAGGTGGCTAGCGGGTGCCAGTCTCTCCCACTTTAGTTGGAACGGATTCGATGAAAAGGGTCCTTATGAAGGGTAAATAGCAATTGACATATCACGTTGTGGTTTTGCGTAGGTAAGAAGCGTTCTTTCTAGAAACCCATAGCAGCCACGTAAAACATGCAAACAACAATTAGAGGACGTCTAACTTGTTTTTGCAGGGTATGCTATGTGATGTGATATGGCCAATAAGAATGTGATGAATGATATGTGATGTATGAGATCGATCATGTTCTTGTAATAGGAATCACGACTTGCATGTCGATGAGTATGACAACCGGCAGGAGCCATAGGAGTTGTCTTTATTTATTGTATGACCTGTGTGTCATTGAACAACGCCATGTAATTACTTTACTTTATTGCTAACCGGTAGCCATAGTAGTAGAAGTAATAAGTTGGCGAGACAACTTCATGGATACACGATGATGGAGATCATGATGATGGATATCATGGTGTCATGCCGGTGACGATGATGATCATGGAGCCCCGAAGATGGAGATCAAGAAGGAGCAAAATGATATTGGCCATATCATGTCACTATCTGATTGCATGTGATGTTTATCATGTTTATACATCTTATTTGCTTAGAACGACGGTAGTAAATAAGATGATCCCTCATTAAAATTTCAAGAAAGTGTTCCCCCTAACTGTGCACCATTGCGAAAGTTCGTCGTTTCGAAGCACCACGTGATGATCGGGTGTGATAGATTCTTACGTTCACATACAACGGGTGTAAGCCAGATTTACACACGCGAAACACTTAGGTTAACTTGACGAGCCTAGCATGTACAGACATGGCCTCGGAACACAAGAGACCGAAATGTCGAGCATGAGTCGTATAGTAGATACGATCAACATGAAGGTGTTCATCGATGATGACTAGTCCGTCTCACGTGATGATCGGACACGGCCTAGTTGACTCGGATCATGTAATCACTTAGATGACTAGAGGGATGTCTATCTGAGTGGGAGTTCATGAGATGAACTTAATTATCCTGAACATAGTCAAAAGATCTTTGCAAATTATGTCGTAAGCTCGCGCTTTAGTTCCACTGTTTAGATATGTTCCTAGAGAAAATATAGTTGAAAGTTGACAGTAGCGATTATGCGGACAGTAGAAAGCTTATGTCCTTAGTGCACCACTCAGTGTGCTGAACCCCAAACGTCGTCTGTGGATGTTGCGAACATCGGACATACACGTTTTGATAACTACGTGATAGTTCAGTTAAACGGTTTAGAGTTGAGGCACCAAAGATGTTTTCGAAATGTCGCGGAACATATGAGATGTTTCGAGGGCTGAAATTGGGATTTTAGGCTCGTGCCCACATCAAGAGGTATAAGACCGCTGACGATTTTCTTAGCCTGCAAACTAAGGGAGAAAAGCTCAATCGTTGAGCTTGTGCTCAGATTGTCTGAGTGCAACAATCACTTGAATCGAGTGGGAGTTGATCTTCCAGATGAGATAGTGATGTTTCTCCAAAGTCATTGCCACCAAGCTGCTAGAGCTTCATGATGAACTATAACATATCAAGGATAAATATGATGATCCTTGAGGTATTCACGATGTTTGACACCGCGAAAGTAGAAATCAGGAAGGAGCATCAATTGTTGATGGTTGGTGAAACCACTAGTTTCAAGAAGGGCAAGGGCAAGAAGGGATACTTCCTGAAACGGCAAACCAGCTGCTGCTCCAGTGAAGAAATCCAAGGTTGAACCTAAACCCGAGACTAAGTGCTTCTGTAATAAGGGGAACAACCACTGGAGCAGAATTACCCTAGATAATTGGTAGATGAGAAGGCTGGCAAGGTCGATGGAAGTATATTGGATATACATTATGTTAATGTGTACTTTACTAGTACTCCTAGTAGCAGCAGGGTATTAGATACCGGTTCGGTTGCTAAGTGTTAGTAACTTGAAATAAAAGCTACGGAATAAACGGAGACTAGCTAAAGGTGAGCTGACGATATGTGTTGGAAGTGTTTCCAAGGTTGATGTGATCAAATATCGCACGCTCCCTCTACCATCGAGATTGGTGTTAAACCTAAATAATTGTTATTTGGTGTTTGCGTTGAGCATAGACATGATTGGATTATGTCTATCGCAATACGGTTATTCGTTTAAGGAGAATAATGGTTACTCTGTTTATTTGAATAATACCTTCAATGGTCTTGCACCTAAAGGAATGGTTTATTGAATCTCGATCATAGTGATACACATTTTCATACCAAAAGATATAAGATAGTAAGGATAGTACCACTTACTTGTGGAACTGCCATGTAAGTCATATTGGTATAATATGCATGAAGAAACTCCATGCAGATGGATCGTTTGGACTCACTTGATTTTGAATCACTTGAGATATGCAAAACATACCACATGGACAAGATGACTGAAAAGCCTCGGTTTCAGTAAGATGGAACAAGGTAGAAACCTGTTGGAAGTAACACATTTTGATGTGTGCAGTCCAATGAGTGCTGAGGCATGCAGTGAATATCGTTATGTTCTGACTTCACAGATGATTCGAGTAGATGTTGAGTATATTTACTTGATGAAACACAAGTCTGAATTATTGAATGGTTCAAGTAATTTCAGAGTGAAGTTAAAGATCATTGTGACAAGAGGATAAAATGTCTATGTTATGATCATAGAGATGAGTATCTGAGTTACGAGCTTTGGCGTGCAATTAAGACACTGTGGAAATTGTTTCACAATTAATACCGCCTGGAACACCATAGTGTGATGGTGTGTCCGAACATCATAGTTGCATCCTATTGGATATGGTGCATACCAAGATGTCTCTTATCGAATTACCACTATCGTTCATGGGTTAGGCATTAGAGACAACCACACTCACTTTAATAGGGCACCACGTAATTCCGTTGAAACGACATCGTTTGAACTATGGTTTGGAGAAACCTAAGCTGTCATTTCTTAAAAGTTTGGGGCTGCGACGCTTATGTGAAAAAGTTTCAGGTTGATAAGCTCGAACCCAAAGCGGATAAAATGCATCTTCATAGGACACCCAAAACAGTTGGGTATACCTCCTAATTCAGATCCGAAAGCAATAGGGATTGTTTCTTGAATCGGGTCCTTTCTCGAGGAAAGTTTTGTCTCGAAAATTGAGTGGGAGGATGGTGGAGACTTGATGTGGTTATTGAACCGTCACTTCAACAAGTGTGTAGCAGGGCACAGGAAGATGTTCCTATGGCGCTTACACCAATTGAAGTAGAAGCTTATGATAGTGATCATGAAGTTTTGGATCAAGTCACTATCGTACCTCGTAGGGTGACAAGGATGCGTACTGCTTCAGAGTGGTACAATAATCATGTCTTGAAAGTCATGTTGCTAGACAACAATGAACCTACGAGCTATGGAGAAGCGATGGTGGGCCCATATTCTGATAAATGGTTAGAAGCCATGATATCCGAGATAGGATCCATGTATCAGAACAAAGCATGGACTTTGGTGGACTTGCCCGTTGATCGGCAAGCCATTGAGATAAATGGATCTTTAAGAAGAAGACGAACGTGGACAGTAATGTCACCGTCTATGAAGCTCGACTTGTGGCAAAGAGTTTTCCACAAGTTCAAGGAGTTGACTACGATGAGATTTTCTCATCCGTAGCGATGCTTAAGTCCGTCGGAATCATGTTAGCATTAGCTGCATTTATGAAATCTGGCAGATGGATGTCAAAACGAGTTCCCTTACCAGTTTTCGTAAGGAAAGGTTGTATGTGATACAATCAGAAAGTTTTGGTCGATCCTAAGGATGCTAAAAGGTATGCTGGCTCCAGCGATCCTTCTAAGGACTAGAGTAAGCATCTCGGAGTTGGAATATACGCTTTGATGAAATGATCAAAGATTTTGGGTTTATACAAAGTTTGTGAGAAACTTGTATTTCCAAAGAAGTGAGTGGGAGCACTATAGAATTTCTAATGAGTATATGTCATTGACATATTGATGATCAGAAATGATGTAGAATTTTCTGTAAAGCATATAGGGTTATTTGAAAAGTGTTTTTCAAGTGAAAACCTGGATTAAGCTACTTGAACATTGAGCATCAAGATCTATGAGGATAGATCAAAACTACTTAATGGTACTTTCAAATGAGCATATACCTTGACATGATCTTGAAGGTGTTTAAGATGGATCAGTCAAAGAAGGAGTTCTTGCCTGAGATGTAAGGTATGAAGTTAAGACTTAAAGCTCGACCACGGCAGAAAAGAGAGAAACGACGAAGGTCGTCCCCTATGCTTTAGACGTAGGCTCTATAGTATGCTATGTTGTGTACCACACCGGAAGTGTGCCTTGCCATGAGTCAGTCAAGGGGTACAAGAATGATCCAGGAATGGATCATTGGAATTTGGACAGCGGTCAAAAAAAATTGTCCTTGGAGTAAATAAGGACATGTTTCTCGATTATGGAGGTGATAAAGAGTTCGGCGTAAAGGGTTACGTCGATGCAAGCTTTAACACCTATCCGAGTGACTCTGAGTAGCAAACCGGATACGTATAGTGGAGCAACCATTTGGAATAGCTTCAAGTGGAGCGTAGAAGCAGCATTTACAATATGACTTAGAGATTTGCGAAGTACATACGGATCTGAATGTTGCAGACCCGTTGACTAAAACTTCTCTTACAAGCAAAACATGATCAAACCCAAGAACTCATTGAGACTTAATCACATGGTGATGTGAACTAGTTTAAGACACTAGTAAACTCTTTGGATGTTGGTCACATGGCAATGTGACCTATCAGTGTTGATCACATGGCGATGTGAACTAGATTATTGACTCTAGTGCAAGTGGGAGGCTGTTGGAAATATGCCCTAGAGGCAATAATAAATTAGTTATTATTATATTTCCTTGTTCATGATAATCGTTTATTATCCATGCTATAATTGTATTGAAAGGAAACTGTCACGACCGGGTTTTCCGGGTAATAAATTTCCAGAAAAGACCGTCGTGCTCATCAGCCCCAGGATTACTGTTAGCTGATGAGGCTCCAACTTGATACAGAAATTCCAAGCAAAATACAAAATATGTAGTACAAGACCATTCTGGCCTGTGAGTACAACAAATGGTTTCTAGTGGTTGATGGCGGAAGCGGGTTGTGAAACATCAGTGTCTATGGGACTCCATTTCCCACGGGAACAGCTGACCAGGTTAATTCCTATCTTCGCGAGGCTGCTATCTCCATTGAGTGGGTTCCGGGGCTGGCATCGCGTCGCTCCTCTCCGTGCAAGAAAATCTGGCCAAGACAATAGCCAGGGACAAGCCAGTGAGTACTTTGAATGTACTCGCAAACATTATGAACACAGGTATAATTTAACAATGATGTGCTGAAAACATTTTATGCTCATGACGTCAGTCACAAAAGATAAATAAATCTCGGATACGTGCAAGCAAGTTATTTATGAAATTGCAATAACATAGTAGTATTAAAATTTATGGGATAAATAACAAGCAATGCCACAGTCGGGCGTCTTAGCGACACCACATAAAGGGCTTTAAAAGAATGCCACAGTCGGGCGTCTGAGCGACACCACATAAAGGGCTTTAAAAGAAATGCCACAGTCGGGCGTCTGGGCGACGCCACATAAAGGTCTTTAAAAAAGAATGCCACAGTCGGGCGTCTGAGCGACACCACAAAAAGGGCTTTAAAAGAAATGCCACAGTCGGGCGTCTGGGCGACGCCACATAAAGGGCTTTAAAAAGAATGCCACGGTCGGGCGTCTGAGCGACACCACATAAAGGGCTTTAAAAGAAATGCCACAGTCGGGCGTCTGAGCGACACCACATAAAGGGCTTTAAAAGAAATGCCACAGTCGGGCGTCTGAGCGACGCCACATAAAGGGCTTTAAAAAGAATGCCACAGTCGGGCGTCTGGGCGACGCCACATAAAGGGCTTTAAAAGAAACAATCATAATGAATATCCCTGGAGGTAGAGCCATCCCAGAGATACTCGATAATAACAATAATATCACGGGTTAGTTAACAATAATAATAATCATAGATTTCACAAGTCGCGAGTAGTAATTCCATTTCCTGGTTAACCGTTTCACCTCCGAGGACCGACGCTAAGACCGATACCTGACCCATCCCAGACTGAAATCCTTGACCATGGACACGGCTATTCGAATAGGTTTATTCTCTGCAGAGGGTGTACTCTTTACCCACGAGTAACGGATTTCTTTAGTCCATCGGGACTAATTCCATCTACGGTCTTTTTGTTGAAAACACACCTAACTTGCACACACCAGCTTAACTCACACGTGTCTGGCATCACCCACGACACCTGTCAAGCAACTCTAAGTGGGGAGGCTACAACCTCGCGTAGCATGGGATCAAATTTATATCGCGCGCTCTAAGGGGTGGCCTCCCCTCTCGGTCCCAACCGGAAACACCCATGCCCCCGGACCAGGTGGCCTGCCTACCAGCTACAACCGGTATCTTCCACCATGGCCTCTCTGTACGGTGTGTGCTAGCAAGAGGTTGACAACTTACTGAACCGTACTCTACTTGCTGTAGAGACGAGTGGTAGTACGAAACAAGTATGGGGGTTACTGGAACAAGACTCGATCTACGGTCGACTCAGGAGGTTTAAGTATTCCCTGCATGATTAGTATAACAAATATATTTCATCCAACAGAGTCACCACTCATATCACCTTACCATGCCATATCAGACAGAACCGTCCCGACGGAGACCGGCGACAAACTCATACCTACCCAAGGCAGAGGTTTTTCCCGGTTTCCTGCCGGTATGCATGCAAGGCTCATGAGGGTGATTATCATCACAAGTGTGTCCATTACCAACAGCATGAAAATCAATAACATGTACCCATGCATATGATCACATCACATGAAATAACAAGTCCTTCGAAATGCGGTGGTGTTATAAATGCATCAATGATCACACCAAAAATATTATGCCGGGATTCAGAATGCTTGCCTTCAATGTTGTGGAGGGGTGAGGTGCTCTCCAAAACTTTTGAAAGCTTCTTCTTTCTCCCAAAATCCTATTTGAAAATATGTTTGAATTAACACATATTTCAAAGACAGAACCAAAAAGTTGTTTGAAATTTTTTCAAATAAATCTTAAAATAAACTAGACCAAATTTGAGGAAGGTAGGAAAAAGAATCAACTCATTTGGAGTTGTATTTAAAAAGTTATAGCCAGTCAAAGTTCTGGTCAAAACTGTTATTTAAATTAAAACAGAAAAGAAAACGGTTCGGAAGGGAATACGTTTTCGGAGCGGGGAAAGCGTACTGGGGAAAAATACGCCTTCACTTAACCGACGTGGATAGGCGCAGGGTCACTGACAGTGGGTCCAAGGGGCCCACTGGTCAGGTTTGACCAGTCTATCCCTCCCTCCTCTTCTTCTGCCCGAACGGAGGCGAGGCAACGGCGATCGTCGCCGGCGAACGGCGGCTCCCCGCGGGGCTCAGAGAGCGGGGATGGATCCGCCACTCTAGGGCGGTCCTCCCGATGGTCGCCAGGTAGGTGGGGACGGAGGGAGCTGCCGGCGGCGAGCTTCTCGGCGGAGGTGGCCTCGGGAGCAAGGTGATTTTTCTCCCGCGGTGTGTCCCGATCAAAATTGAGTAGTGGGGATGGCTCACGGGAAGATGAGGAAGCTCTTGGTGGAGAGAACGGAGAGTGGGAGGCCCTGGTGGTGCCGAATTGGCCGGGGCAATGGTGGCGGCTGCCGTTGCCGGAGATGGGGAAGAAGACCTTCCCCGAGTCGATTTGCTGCCATGGGAGAACTAGGGGAGCATTCTAAGGCTTCCTGCGTGCACGGGGTGGCTCGGGGGCCTCCTTTTATAGCTCGTCGAGGTCGGTTCCGCGGCGGCCGGATAAGCTCTCCGGCGAACCGCCTCGCTGTAGCTTGCAGGGCAACGTGGCGTGGCTGGGGATGACGGCAAGAGCTAGTGGACGAGAGTGCACTGCTCCAGGGGCAGGTGGCGAGTGGGAGTGGCTTGGGCGGCACCGACATGGCCAGAGGCTGTCGGGCGGCGGCGGCGGCTAGCGCTTGGCTTGCCGGGCGTGGCGAGGGGCGGCTTGGCGCGTAGCTGAGAGAAGGGGAGCGCGTGGCGAGGTTCTGCAGAGCGGGCCAAAGCCGTGGGGGCCAGCGTGTCGGCTCGGCCGCGTGGCTGCAATACGCGCGCTCTGGGCGCGTCCAGTGCACGCACTGAATGTGCTCGACGAAATGCCATGGCACTCCAGAGCGCTTGGTTGGAGCTGGGATTTAGCAGGGTGGGGTTATAGTCTAAGGCAAAACCATTGGACAAGCTGGTATGATCCAAGGTGCAAGGTCATAATGCAAAGACAAAATCATGTCAAAACTGGCCATGCACACCAGGTGTTTGACAAAATGCCAAGGGCACTTAGGCATTTCTTGGAGTGGCCAAAATCTCCAGATCAGTGTCTCTGTGGATGAAAGAGAGAGTGGTGATGTTAGTTGGACAAAAGAAGAAACTTGTTAGTGCAAGTTTTACAAAACTTCAATTCTGGACAGGAAATAAATGACATTATTTCATGAACCAAAAATGATCCAAATGGTGCATGCTCCTGGACTTAAGGGTTTAACATGGAGGACTACAAGTAGGAGAAATAATCAATGGCTAAAGAGCAAGCAAAATTATGGTTGCAGTACAAATCATCAAGTTGGTCCAGAATGGAAATGAGGTTGATCCACTCAATATTTTCAAGGAACAACCCTGGATTTTGCACAAAGTGGAATAATATGCTCCTACTGACCTCCCCTAATTTTGGTAGAAGTTTTAAAGAAATATTTAAATAGGTTGCAGTGCAAAATGCACTCTGGACCAGAGAAGAAAAATTGAGTGCAGGGCTCAAAATATTTCATGAAGGAAATATAATTTAGCATAAAAGTGATTTAAAAACATAACCTGACATCTCCAAATTTTTGTGGAAATTTTAAGTGAATCTATCAAATGGTTGTAGTTCAAATATGGCCACTTAACCTTGAAAAACTATTTTCAAGAAAGTAAAGATCAAGCAATTAAGTTAGTTAATTAGTCACACTGATAAAAGGAAAGTTTTTCTTGAGAGGTTAAACAAGTCCAATAACATATTTAAAAAGTTTTCTCTTTGGGAAAAACTCATCATAACAGGGAAGGAAATGATTTAAAAAAAATCAAAATGGAGCTCAGAAATCCAAAGTTTTAATTCCTGGCAAAATTTTTATTTCATAAAAACAAGGCCAAATTTTTGGGGTGTCACAGATACTACCCCCCTTAAGAAAAATCTCGTCCTTGAGATTTGTTAAAAGCTATTTTAAGAAAACATTTACGCAATAAAGATGTGGCTACAGTGAGAGGGCAATAAGTGGTGAAAATCCACAGTGCGAAAACTGGTGCTGCGTGGAAAAGTCTACGGTTTGGAACAAAATCGGGTGATTTCTACGCTGGATAAAAATTTAGAATAATCTTCTAAATTTAAATATATGCTGGTCGTACCCGAGAGCACAGTGCTCTCTCTGGCCGACAGGTGGACCCGGGGCCCGCTGTCAGCCTCTTTTTCTTCCACTGGCTCTTCCTTCTACCTCTGGCTCTCTCTTCCTCCTCTCTCTCCCGCGCGCTTTCTCCACCAGCGACGCCTAGTGTGTAGGGCATTTAGGCCGTACCGTGGTAGTGCTCGGCGTGCTAGCTGCCGGTGCAGCGTGCACTCACCTCGCGGGCCAGCGCGCTGTCGGCACTGCTCGCGGATTCGACTCCGAACACGGGCGATCGGCGACGAGCGGAGTTGGTGGACTTCGCCCACCGTACACCAAGCTCGAGCTATAAAAACGGCCGGGGCGACTCTCTCTTCTTCCTCACATCTGGCCTCACTTCTCCTCTTCCTTCTTTCTCCATTACTACTTACAGAAGCTTGGGTGAGGCTCTAATGGCGGAGGCGATGCCGGACTGGTTTGTGATCCTGATATGCGGAGGGCTGGCGACACTGCTGGGGCTCTCTGTGCTCCTGTGCGCGATGATCTTCGACGAGTATCGCGATGCTGCGGCTCGGGTGTTGGTTCTCCGCGGTGGCGGTGATCATGAGGAGTAGATGGAGTGTGTCGGGTGCTAACTGTCGTAAGTGGGTGATTAGCTGGATGTAACACCGTTGCAAAATTTTGCAAACAATGTATGTGTCTGAATGATTATGGTTGTGAGTCTGCGCGTGGTGCTGAGTGAAATTAAATAATCCACGTCGTGAGAAAGTGTAGATGTAGCAACTCAGGGAAAAGAAAATCTCACTCCAGGGTTTCACGAGGGAAAAACAGTTAATTTAAAGGAGCATAAACCACAAAAAAAACTACACACATTAGTAGAAGCCCAAATAATTGACTCGTCGCACAAATTCAGGGTATCACGTATAAGTCACACACATAAATATAAATGCTGCAAAAACAAATACAGTAGCGGCGTCTAAAATGAAAACGGTAACTGGACGGGATCCTGATAAAATGTCTCTGGTAAAGGAATACATTCTTCTTCTATTGGAGGAAGTGGATTGACCAGTCGATGTATGCATCTCTCCGGGTCGGGTCTCAGTGGTCTGCCGATGGCAATCTGAGGATTTAAATCTGCGAGGCTCTGAAGATAATCCATCACTCGCTGGTTCAAATGCTCTTGAGCAATGATGTATTGGATAAGGTTGGCCAGAACTGGGTCTCTCTCAATACGTCCACCGGGAAAAGATGTTACTTCTCCGGGTGCTGCACGACTCGGAAAGTAATAATATCCTCGTTCGTGGGCATAGGGTACTACGGATCGAAGACGAGCAATCGCTTCTTTCGCAGCAGCCTCTATGGCCAAGTGTGGGGTTGGCATAGATTTCCCCACGAAGGAAACTTCTATTGGATCTTGGTTGGGGTCTACAGGCGGAATGTGTACTGCTGCCCAATATTCCGAGGTGGATGGGGTGATCCTCGATTTGAACAGCTCGTACTGGGGTGGCTGGGTAGAACCCATGGTACTGCGGGTAAAATCCCACAATATTTTGACAAAGCTACCTGGGGTTGCATCTGGGGTTCTCAGATGAATGCTGGGGCTCGGCATGACAGGGAAAAGCGTGAGTGTGGTGCACAAGGTGAAGGTTGCTGGGTAAGAGCACAAGATGGCCTTTATATAGCAATGGAGCTGGATCATTTTTACCGTGGTGAAAGGTAAAAATTTGCCAGCCTAGCTCCAAAGGTCGGGTCAGTGTCAGAGATACACATATCTCATAAAAAACGCGTTACTGTGGTTGTCGTCGGGTTGGTTTTGGTAGTTGTGCCCGGAAAAATATGCAGCTATGCGCTGACCAAATACGCAAGGCTACTATTAAGACAGAGGCACAACGACAGGCTGCGTTAATATACACGGTCGCGTGATTACAAAGCGAGGATACATTGAAACTTGGTGCTACTCATACGGCTTAGTCTACTTCGTTTATGTCTAAACGGGCGTGCCTGGTGGATGTCGAGGCTTCTCCACGAGTCTCTCTGCCGGGATTAGTCGGAGATGGCGGGGGAACTGCAGGGTCGGTGTAGTGATGATGACCATCGCGGGGATTGTTGGCCACAACCCCGTTGGAGTGTGTTCCCAATATGCGACGAAGCACTTCCGGGGTTATCGCAGCACCTTGGCTGATGGCTGGAGCAGACCTCGGGGTCTCGATCGGTTGTCCAAACAGCACGACTGGGTTGTCGGCGTTGGGCTCGTTTTCTCCTCTCGCCGGGTCTCGACGAACCAGCTCTCCACGAGCTGCGATTAGATCAATAGTGATTTGGTCGAACAGCGCCTCTAGTGCTCTTACATAACGCACTAGGTGCAACAATGCGGGGTCCGTCTCGTGATCTCCGTTGGCAACTTGGGGTGGTCTACCATACCCTTCACGCCTGGGGTAGTAGTGGAACGAGCGACAGTTAACTCTGGGCGACAAGTGCCTGAGATGAACTATAGCCTCTCGAGCGGCTAGTTGGATGGCTTGTGGCTCAAAGGAAGTTGTCCTTCCGGTGAACCTGTAGGGGCGCTCGGGTGCTAGACCCCTACCGTAGATGTGCACAGTGGCCCAGAATTGACGGTCTTCACCGCTCATGGGTCCTTGATACACAACATATTCTGGTGGCTCCTCTAACGCATAGGCACGACGGGTGAGGTTTGCGAGGATTGTCACAAAACCTCCAAGGTTGGTTGCTGTGGTTTCGTTGTGCACGACAGGGCCAGGCATTGTGGCTCGGTTTGGGGTAGCGGCTGTGATGTGCTGTGTTGGGACTAGCGTGCCCTTTTTATAGGAAAAGGGGGCGGAGTCTTCCTTCGCACGCTTGCGGGAAAGGACTATTTAGGGGCCAGTCACTGGCGCATAAGTGACAGGTTAGGTTGATAGGTTGGGCACCGACTGCCAAAAGGTGTTGGGTCACTGTGTGGCTATCTTGCACGAGAAGCTTGGCTGGGGTTTGGTTATGGTCTGGTGGGTTGGTTGGCCTAAGTTTATTGACCTGGCTAAGATAGGATTAGCCAATGGTCAGCCTGGCTCTGATACCAAGCCTGTCGCGACCGGTTTTTCCGGGTAATAATTTCCAGAAAAGACCGTCGTGCTCATCAGCCCCAGGATTACTGTTAGCTGATGAGGCTCCAACTTGATACAGAAATTCCAAGCAAAATACAAAATATGTAGTACAAGACCATTCTGGCCTGTGAGTACAACAAATGGTTTCTAGTGGTTGATGGCGGAAGCGGGTTGTGAAACATCAGTGTCTATGGGACTCCATTTCCCACGGGAACAGCTGACCAGGTTAATTCCTATCTTCGCGAGGCTGCTATCTCCATTGTGTGGGTTCCGGGGCTGTCATCGCGTCGCTCCTCTCCGTGCAAGAAAATCTGGCCAAGACAATAGCCAGGGACAAGCCAGTGAGTACTTTGAATGTACTCGCAAACATTATGAACACAGGTATAATATAACAATGATGTGCTGAAAATATTTTATGCACATGACGTCAGTCGAAAATAGTAAATAAATTTCTGATGCGTGCCTGCGGCTATTTATAAAATTGCAATAACATAGTAGTATTAAAATTTATGAAATAAATAACAAGCAATGCCACAGTCGGGCGTCTTAGCGACACCACATAAAGGGCTTTAAAAAGAATGCCACAGTCGGGCGTCTGAGCGACACCACATAAAGGGCTTTAAAAGAAATGCCACAGTCGGGCGTCTGGGCGACGCCACATAAAGGGCTTTAAAAAAGAATGCCACAGTCGGGCGTCTGAGCGACACCACAAAAAGGGCTTTAAAAGAAATGCCACAGTCGGGCGTCTGGGCGACGCCACATAAAGGGCTTTAAAAAGAATGCCACAGTCGGGCGTCTGAGCGACACCACATAAAGGGCTTTAAAAGAAATGCCACAGTCGGGCGTCTGAGCGACACCACATAAAGGGCTTTAAAAGAAATGCCACAGTCGGGCGTCCGAGCGACGCCACATAAAGGGCTTTAAAAAGAATGCCACAGTAGGGCGTCTGGGCGACGCCACATAAAGGGCTTTAAAAGAAACAATCATAATGAATATCCCTGGAGGTAGAGCCATCCCAGAGATACTCGATAATAACAATAATATCACGGGTTAGTTAACAATAATAATAATCATAGATTTCACAAGTCGCGAGTAGTAATTCCATTTCTTGGTTAACCGTTTCACCTCCGAAGACCGACGCTAAGACCGATACCTGACCCATCCCAGACTGAAATCCTTGACCATGGACACGGCTATTCGAATAGGTTTATTCTCTGCAGAGGGTGTACTCTTTACCCACGAGTAACGGATTTCTTTAGTCCATCGGGACTAATTCCATCTACGGTCTTTTTGTTGAAAACACACCTAACTTGCACACACCAGCTTATCACACACGTGTCTGGCATCACCCACGACACCTGTCAAGCAACTCTAAGTGGGGAGGCTACAACCTCGCGTAGCATGGGATCAAATTTATATCGCGCGCTCTAAGGGGTGGCCTCCCCTCTCGGTCCCAACCGGAAACACCCATGCCCCCGGACCAGGTGGCCTGCCTACCAGCTACAACCGGTATCTTCCACCATGGCCTCTCTGTACGGTGTGTGCTAGCAAGAGGTTGACAACTTACTGAACCGTACTCTACTTGCTGTAGAGACGAGTGGTAGTACGAAACAAGTATGGGGGTTACTGGAACAAGACTCGATCTACGGTCGACTCAGGAGGTTTAAGTATTCCCTGCATGATTAGTATAACAAATATATTTCATCCAACAGAGTCACCACTCATATCACCTTACCATGCCATATCAGACAGAACCGTCCCGACGGAGACCGGCGACAAACTCATACCTACCCAAGGCAGAGGTTTTTCCCGGTTTCCTGCCGGTATGCATGCAAGGCTCATGAGGGTGATTATCATCACAAGTGTGTCCATTACCAACAGCATGAAAATCAATAACATGTACCCATGCATATGATCACATCACATGAAATAACAAGTCCTTCGAAATGCGGTGGTGTTATAAATGCATCAATGATCACACCAAAAATATTATGCCGGGATTCAGAATGCTTGCCTTCAATGTTGTGGAGGGGTGAGGTGCTCTCCAAAACTTTTGAAAGCTTCTTCTTTCTCCCAAAATCCTATTTGAAAATATGTTTGAATTAACACATATTTCAAAGACAGAACCAAAAAGTTGTTTGAAAATTTTTCAAATAAATCTTAAAATAAACTAGACCAAATTTGAGGAAGGTAGGAAAAAGAATCAACTCATTTGGAGTTGTATTTAAAAAGTTATAGCCAGTCAAAGTTCTGGTCAAAACTGTTATTTAAATTAAAACAGAAAAGAAAACGGTTCGGAAGGGAATACGTTTTCGGAGCGGGGAAAGCGTACTGGGGAAAAATACGCCTTCACTTAACCGACGTGGATAGGCGCAGGGTCACTGACAGTGGGTCCAAGGGGCCCACTGGTCAGGTTTGACCAGTCTATCCCTCCCTCCTCTTCTTCTGCCCGAACGGAGGCGAGGCAACGGCGATCGTCGCCGGCGAACGGCGGCTCCCCGCGGGGCTCAGAGAGCGGGGATGGATCCGCCACTCCAGGGCGGTCCTCCCGATGGTCGCCAGGTAGGTGGGGACGGAGGGAGCTGCCGGCGGCGAGCTTCTCGGCGGAGGTGGCCTCGGGAGCAAGGTGATTTTTCTCCCGCGGTGTGTCCCGATCAAAATTGAGTAGTGGGGATGGCTCACGGGAAGATGAGGAAGCTCTTGGTGGAGAGAACGGAGAGTGGGAGGCCCTGGTGGTGCCGAATTGGCCGGGGCAATGGTGGCGGCTGCCGTTGCCGGAGATGGGGAAGAAGACCTTCCCCGAGTCGATTTGCTGCCATGGGAGAACTAGGGGAGCATTCTAAGGCTTCCTGCGTGCACGGGGTGGCTCGGGGGCCTCCTTTTATAGCTCGTCGAGGTCGGTTCCGCGGCGGCCGGATAAGCTCTCCGGCGAACCGCCTCGCTGTAGCTTGCAGGGCAACGTGGCGTGGCTGGGGATGACGGCAAGAGCTAGTGGACGAGAGTGCACTGCTCCAGGGGCAGGTGGCGAGTGGGAGTGGCTTGGGCGGCACCGACATGGCCAGAGGCTGTCGGGCGGCGGCGGCGGCTAGCGCTTGGCTTGCCGGGCGTGGCGAGGGGCGGCTTGGCGCGTAGCTGAGAGAAGGGGAGCGCGTGGCGAGGTTCTGCAGAGCGGGCCAAAGCCGTGGGGGCCAGCGTGTCGGCTCGGCCGCGTGGCTGCAATACGCGCGCTCTGGGCGCGTCCAGTGCACGCACTGAATGTGCTCGACGAAATGCCATGGCACTCCAGAGCGCTTGGTTGGAGCTGGGATTTAGCAGGGTGGGGTTATAGTCTAAGGCAAAACCATTGGACAAGCTGGTATGATCCAAGGTGCAAGGTCATAATGCAAAGACAAAATCATGTCAAAACTGGCCATGCACACCAGGTGTTTGACAAAATGCCAAGGGCACTTAGGCATTTCTTGGAGTGGCCAAAATCTCCAGATCAGTGTCTCTGTGGATGAAAGAGAGAGTGGTGATGTTAGTTGGACAAAAGAAGAAACTTGTTAGTGCAAGTTTTACAAAACTTCAATTCTGGACAGGAAATAAATGACATTATTTCATGAACCAAAAATGATCCAAATGGTGCATGCTCCTGGACTTAAGGGTTTAACATGGAGGACTACAAGTAGGAGAAATAATCAATGGCTAAAGAGCAAGCAAAATTATGGTTGCAGTACAAATCATCAAGTTGGTCCAGAATGGAAATGAGGTTGATCCACTCAATATTTTCAAGGAACAACCCTGGATTTTGCACAAAGTGGAATAATATGCTCCTACTGACCTCCCCTAATTTTGGTAGAAGTTTTAAAGAAATATTTAAATAGGTTGCAGTGCAAAATGCACTCTGGACCAGAGAAGAAAAATTGAGTGCAGGGCTCAAAATATTTCATGAAGGAAATATAATTTAGCATAAAAGTGATTTAAAAACATAACCTGACATCTCCAAATTTTTGTGGAAATTTTAAGTGAATCTATCAAATGGTTGTAGTTCAAATATGGCCATTTAACCTTGAAAAACTATTTTCAAGAAAGTAAAGATCAAGCAATTAATTTAGTTAATTAGTTACACTGATAAAAGGAAAGTTTTTCTTGAGAGGTTAAACAAGTCCAATAACATACTTGAAAAATTTTCTCTTTGGGAAAAACTCATCATAACAGGGAAGGAAATGAGTCAAAAATCAAAATGGAGCTCAGAAATCCAAAGTTTTAATTCCTGGCAAAAAATTTATTTCATAAAAACAAGGCCAAATTTTTGGGGTGTCACACCTTTCTCACCGAGCGGCGGCTGCTTGAGCGCTAAGGGTGACCCCCTTGTTGGAAATATGCCCTAGAGGCAATAATAAAAGGATTACTATTATATTTCCTTGTTCATGATAATTGTCTTTTATTCATCCTATAATTGTATTATTCGGAAATCGTAATACACGTGTGAATACATAGACCACAATACGTCCCTAGTAAGCCTCTAGTTGACTAGCTCGTTGGTCAACAGATAGTCATGGTTTCCTGACTATGGACATTAGATGTCATTGACAACGGGATCACGTCATTAGGAGAATGACGTGATGGACAAGACCCAATCCTAAGCATTGCACAAGATCATGTAGTTCGTTTTGCTAGAGCTTTTTCAATGTCAATTATCTCTTCCTTAGACCATGAGATCGTGTAACTCCCGGATACTGTAAGAGTGCTTTGGGTGTACCAAACGTCACAACGTAACTGGGTGACTATAAAGGTGCACTACAGGTATCTCCGAAAGTGTCTGTTGGGTTGGCACGAATCAAGACTGGGATTTGTCACTCCGGTTTACGGAGAGGTATCTCTGGGCCCACTCGGTAGGACATCATCATAATGTGCACAATGTGACCAAGGGGTTGATCACGGGATGATGTGTTACGGAACGAGTAAAGAGACTTGCCGGTAACGAGATTGAACAAGGTATCGGTATACCGACGATCGAATCTCGGGCAAGTACAATACCGTTAGACAAAGGGAATTGTATACGGGATTGATTGAGTCCTTGACATCGTGGTTCATCCGATGAGATCATCGTGGAACATGTGGGAGCCAACATGGGTATCCAGATCCCGCTGTTGGTTATTGACCGGAGAATGTCTCGGTCATGTCTGCATGATTTCCGAACCCGTAGGGTCTACACACTTAAGGTTCGATGACACTAGGGTTATAAAGGAAGTTTGTATGTGGTTACCGAATGTTGTTCGGAGTCCCGGATGAGATCCTGGACGTCACGAGGAGTTCCGAAATGGTCCAGAGATAAAGATTTATATATGGGAAGTCCTGTTTTGGTCACCGGAAAAGTTTCGCGTTTTTCGGTAACGTACCAGGACCACCGGGAGGGTCCCAGGGGTCCACCAAGTGGGGCCACCAACCCCGGAGGGCTGCATGGGACAAGTGTGGGAGGGGACCATCCCCAGGTGGGCTGGTGCGCCCCCCACAAGGGGCCCAAGGCGCAGGTAAGAGTGGGAGGGGGCAAACCCTGGGGCAGATGGGCCCTAAGGCCCACCCCAGGTGCGCCTCCCCTCTCTCCCCCTCTGGCCGCCACCCAGATGGGATCTGGGGGCTGCCGCCACCCCTGGGGAGGGAACCCTAGAGGGGGGGCAGCCCCCTCCCCTCCCCCTATAAATACATGAGGTCTGGGGGCTGCCCAACACATGAGTTTCACCTCTCCTTGGCGCGGCCCTACCTCTCTCCCTTCTCCTCTTCCACGGTGCTTGGCGAAGCCCTGCAGGATTGCCACGCTCCTCCACCATCACCATGCCATTGTGCTGCTGCTGGACGGAGTCTTCCTCAACCTCTCCCTCTCTCCTTGCTGGATCAAGGCGTGGGAGACGTCACCGGGCTGTACGTGTGTTGAACGCGGAGGTGTCATCCGTTCGGCACTAGGATCTTCGGTGATTTGGATCACGACGAGTACGACTCCGTCAACCCCGTTCTCTTGAACGCTTCCGCTTAGCGATCTACAAGGGTATGTAGATGCACTCTCCTTCCCCTCGTTGCTGGTTTCTCCATAGATAGATCTTGGTGACACGTAGGAAAATTTTGAATTTCTGCTACGTTCTCCAACAGACAGCTGGGTCCACGGCCACAACAAGGAAGTGCCTCCTTATTAAGTAGAAAAAAATGAATACTCCACCTGCTAGCTGGGACCCACCTTGGTGGGAGGCTGACTTGTGGGCCCACTAAGTTGACAGGGATGGAGGGCTTTGTCAACTTAGTCAATATGAACGATTCTAGCTGCAGTGACCATACGATGTCCATCCAACGGCCATCGTGCTTCTTCAACCTCTGGTCTTTTTGTTCCAGCCGCCCAAAGCAGCACCGGTCGTGCCGCCTGATACGTCTCCATCGTATCTATAATTTTTGATTGTTCCATGCCAATATTCTTCAACTTTCATATACTTTTGGCAACTTTGTATACTATTTTTGGGACTAACATATTGATCCAGTGCCCAGTGCCAGTTCCTGTCTGTTGCATGTTTTATGTTTCACAGAGAACCAATATCAAACGGAGTCCAAACGGGATAAAAACGAACGGAGAATTATTCTGGAATATTTGGGATTTTCCGGAGGAAGAATCAACGCGGAACGGTGTCCGAGGTGGCCACGAGACAAGGGGGCGTGCCCCCCACCCCTGGGCGCGCCCTGGGCTCTCGTGGGCCACCGGTAAGGCGGTTGAGGCTCTTATTTTGCCGCAAGAAAGCTAATTTTACAAGAAAAATCTGGGAGAAAGATTCACCCCAATCGGAGTTACGGATCTCCAGATATTTAAGAAACGGTGAAGGGGTAGAATCTGATAACGCAGAAACAGAGAGATAGATCCAATCTCGGAGGGGCTCTCGCCCCTCCCACGCCATGGGAGCCAAGGACCAGAGGGGAAACCCTTCTCCCATCTAGGGAGGAGGTCAAGGAAGAAGAATAAGAATGGGGGCCCTCTCCCCCTTGCTTCCAGTGGCGCCGGAACGCCGCCGGGGGCCATCGTCATCACCGCTATCTACACCAACACCTCCGCCATCTTCACCAGCATCTCCATCACCTTCCCCCATCTATATTCAGCGGTCCACTCTCCCGCATCCGGCCGTACCCTCTACTTGAACATGGTGCTTTATGCTTCATATTATTTTCCAATGATGTGTTGCCATCCTATGATGTGTGAGTAGATTTTCGTTGTCCTATCGGTGATTGATGAATTGCTATGATTGGTTTGAGTTGCATGTTTTATTATTGGTGTTGTCCTATTGTGTCCTCCGTGTCGCGCAAGCGTGAGGGATTCCCGCTGTAGGATTTGCAATATGTTTATGATTTGCTTATGGTGGGTGGCGTGAGTGACATAAGCACAGACCCGAGTAAGTAGGTTGTTTGTGTATGGGATAAAGAGGACTTGATGCTTTAATGTTATGGTTGGGTTTTACCTTAATGAATCTTTAGTAGTTGCGGATGCTTGCTAGAGTTCCAATCATAAGTGCATATGATCCAAGTAGAGAAAGTATGTTAGCTTAAGCCTCTCCCTCAAATAGAATCGCAATAGTGATTACCGGTCTAGTAACATAGTCAATTGCTTAGGGACAATTTCACAACTCCTACCACCACTTTTCCACACTCGCTATATTTACTTTATTGCTTCTTTATCTAAACAGCCCCTAGCTTTTATTTACGTGTTCTTTATTGTCTTGCAAAGCTATCCAACAACACCTACAAAGTACTTCTAATTTCATACTTGTTCTAGGTAAAGCAAACACTAAGCATGCGTAGAGTTGTATCAGTGGTCGATAGAACTTGAGGGAATATTTATTCTACCTTTAGCTCCTCGTTGGGTTCTACACTCTTACTTATCGAAAACTGTTGCGATCCCCTACACTTGTGGGTTATCACCTCCTGCTCCTGCCTCCCGTGGCCGGCTGTGATGACGCGGAGGCCTCACCACCCCCTACTACTCCCGCCACTGGCCAGGCCATCCCTCCACTCACCCACACCCCCTGTTATTCTGTGGCGACAGCAGCCTCACACCGCAGCCGAACGAGTGAACCCTCATACTCCTCTACGCGTGGGCATCCACTGCCGCGTCTTCCCCGGCTCCGCGTCGTCCCCTTCCTAGGCCTCACCGTCGTTCACCACCGTGGTTCTCTCGGCGCAGCATGGTCAATGTGATCAACGACCGACTTCCATCGGAAGAGTACTGTACGTGGAGAGGATGACAGTTGGGTCCACGGCAGCCGCAAGGAAGTGCCTCCTTATTACGCGCAAAATAATTATTCCTCGACCTGACAGCAGGGACCCACCGGACAGGCTGTTGGGTAACATTGCATAAAATAAAAAAATTCTACGTTCACCAAGATCCATCTAAGATTTCATCTAGCAACGAGAGAGAGAGATGCATCTACATACCCTTGTAGATCGCGTGCGGAAGCGTTCAAGAGAACGGGGTTGAGGGAGTCGTTCTCGTCGTGATCCCTATCACCGGAGATCCTAGCACCGAACGGACGGCACCTCCGCGTTCAACACACGTACGGTCAGCGTGACGTCTCCTTCGTCTTGATCCAGCAAGGGGGGAGGAGAGGTTGATGAAGATCCAGCAGCACGACGGCGTGGTGGTGGATGCAGCAGGGCTCTGGCAGGGCTTCGCCAAGCAACTGCGGGAGGAGGAAGAGGTGTAGCAGGGGGAGGGAGGCGCCAAGACGCAGGTTGCGACTGCCCTCCCTCCCCCCCTCCTTTATATAGGCCCCCTGGGGGGGCCTGGAGATGGGAATCTCCCAAGGGGGCGGCGGCCAGGGGGGTGGAGTGCCCCCCAAGGCAAGTGGTGCGCCCCCCACCCTAGGGTTTCCAACCCTAGGTGCAGGAGGGGCCCAAGGGGGGGAGCACCAGCCCACTAGGGGCTGGCTCCCCTCCCACCTCAGCCCACGGGGCCCTCCGGGATAGGTGGCCCCACCCGGTGGACCCCCGGGACCGTTCCGGTGGTCCCGATACAATACCGGGTGACCCCGAAACTTTCCCGATGGCCGAAACAGCACTTCCTATATATAATTCTTTACCTCCGGACCATTAC
The DNA here is from genome assembly GCF_018294505.1 of Triticum aestivum. NCBI lineage: Eukaryota > Viridiplantae > Streptophyta > Magnoliopsida > Poales > Poaceae > Triticum > Triticum aestivum. The sequence goes on along the minus strand of NC_057810.1, from coordinate 530,632,817 downwards.
GGAACTCCTCGTGACGTCCGGGATCTCATCCGGGACTCCGAACAACTTTCGATATGCTGCATACTCATATTCATACAACCCTAGCGTCACCGAACCTTAAGTGTGTAGACCCTACGGGTTCGGGAGACATGTAGTCATGACCGAGACGGCTCTCCGGTCAATAACCAACAGCGGGATCTGGATACCCATGTTGGCTCCCACATACTCCTCGATGATCTCATCGGATGAACCACGATGTCGAGGATTCAAGCAACCCCGTATACTATTCCCTTTGTCAAACGGTATGTTACTTGCCCGAGATTCGATCGTCGGTATCCCAATACCTCGTTCAATATCGTTGCCGGCAAGTCGCTTTACTCGTACCATAATGCATGATCCCGTGACCAGACACTTGGTCACCTTGAGCTCATTATGATGATGCACTACCGAGTGGGCCCAGTGATACCTCTCCGTAATATGGAGTGACAAATCCCAGTCTCGATCCGTGTAAACCCAACAGACACTTCCGGAGATACCTGTAGTGCACCTTTATAGTCACCCAGTTATGTTGTGACGTTTGGTACACCCAAAACACTCCTACAGTATCCGGGAGTTACATGATCTCATGGTCTAAGGAAAAGATACTTGACATTGGAAAAGCTCTAGCAAAATGAACTATACGATCTTGTGCTATGCTTAGGATTGGGTCTTGTCCATCACATCATTCTCACAATGACGTGACCCCGTTATCAACGACATCCAATGTCCATAGTCAGGAAACCATGACTATCTGTTGATCAACGAACTAGTCAACTAGAGGCTCACTAGGGACATGTTGTGGTCTAAGTATTCACACGTGTATTACGATTTCTGGATAATACAATTATAGCATGAATAAAAGACAACTATCATGAACAAAGAAATATAATAATAATCTTTTTATTATTGCCTCTAGGGCATATTTCCAACAGTCTCCCACTTGCACTAGAGTCAATAATCTAGTTACATTGTGATGAATCGAACACCCATAGAGTTCTGGTGTTGATCATGTTTTGCTCGCGGAAGAGGTTTAGTCAACGGATCTGCGACATTCAGATCCGTATGTACTTTGGAAATATCGATGTCTCCATCTTGAACATTTTCACGGATGGAGTTGAAACGACGCTTGATGTGCCTGGTCTTCTTGTGAAACCTGGGCTCCTTGGCAAGGGCAATAGCTCCAGTGTTGTCACAGAAGAGAGTGATTGGCCCCGACGCATTGGGTATGACTCCTAGGTCGGTGATGAACTCCTTCATCCATATTGTTTCATGCGCTGCCTCCGAGGCTGCCATGTACTCCGCTTCACATGTAGATCCCGCCACGACGCTCTGCTTGCAACTGCACCAGCTCACTGCTCCACGATTCAACATATACACGTATCCGGTTTGTGACTTAGAGTCATCCAGATCTGTGTCGAAGCTAGCGTCGACGTAACCCTTTACGACGAGCTCTTCGTCACCTCCATAAACGAGAAACATGTCCTTTGTCCTTTTCAGGTACTTTAGGATATTCTTGACCGCTGTCTAGTGTTCCTTGCCGGGATTACTTTGGTACCTTCCTACCAAACTTACGGCAAGGTTTACATCAGGTCTGGTACACAGCATGGCATACATAATAGATCCTATGGCTGAGGCATAGGGGATGACACTCATCTCTTCTTTATCTTTTGCCGTGGTCGGGCATTGAGCCGAGATCAATCTCGCACCTTGCGATACAGGCAAGAACCCTTTCTTGGACTGATCCATTTTGAACTTCTTCAAAATCTTATCAAGGTATGTGCTTTGTGAAATACCTATGAGGCGTCTCAATCTATCCCTATAGATCTTGATGCCTAATATGTAAGCAGCTTCTCCAAGGTCCTTCATTGAAAAACACTTATTCAAGTAGGCCTTAATGTTGTCCAAGAATTCTATATCATTTCCCATCAAAAGTATGTCATCTACATATAATATGAGAAATGCTACAGAGCTCCCACTCACTTTCTTGTAAACGCAGGCTTCTCCATAAGTCTGCATAAACCCAAACGCTTTGATCATCTCATCAAAGCGAATGTTCCAACTCCGAGATGCTTGCACCAGCCCATAAATGGATCGCTGGAGCTTGCATACTTTGTTAGCATTCTTAGGATCGACAAAACCTTCCGGCTGCATCATATACAACTCTTCCTTAAGATAACCGTTAAGGAATGCTGTTTTGACGTCCATCTGCCATATATCATAATCATAGTATGCGGCAATTGCTAACATGATTCAGACGGACTTAAGCTTCGCTACGGGAGAGAAAGTCTCATCGTAGTCAACCCCTTGAACTTGTCGATAATCCTTAGCAACAAGTCGAGCTTTATAGATGGTGACATTACCATCCGCGTCAGTCTTCTTCTTAAAGATCCATTTGTTTTCTGTCGCTCGCTGATCATCGGGCAAGTCAGTCAAAGTCCATACTTTGTTTTCATACATGGATTCTATCTCGGACTGCATGGCTTCTAGCCATTTGTTGGAATCTGGGCCCGCCATCGCTTCTTCATAGTTCGAAGGTTCACCATTGTCTAACAAGATGATTTCCAGGACAGGGTTGCCATACCACTCTGGTGTGGAACGTGTCCTCGTGGAACTACGAAGTTCAGTAGCAACTTGATCCGAAGTACCTTGATCATCATCATTAATTTCCTCTCCAGTCGGTGTAGGCACCATAGGAACATTTTCCTGAGCTGCACTACTTTCCGGTTCAAGAGGTAGTACTTCATCGAGTTCTACTTTCCTCCCACTTACTCCTTTCGAGAGAAACTCTTTTTCCAGAAAGGATCCGTTCTTGGCAACAAAGATCTTGCCTTCGGATCTAAGGTAGAAGGTATAGCCAATGGTTTCCTTAGGGTATCCTATGAAGATGCATTTTTCCAACTTGGGTTCGAGCTTTTCAGGTTGAAGTTTCTTGACATAAGCATCGCATCCCCAAACTTTTAGAAACGACAGCTTAGGTTTCTTCCCAAACCATAATTCATACGGTGTCATCTCAACGGATTTAGATGGTGCCCTATTTAAAGTGAATGTAGCTGTCTCTAGAGCGTATCCCTAAAATGATAGCAGTAAATCGGTAAGAGACATCATAGATCACACCATATCCAATAGAGTGCGATTACGACGTTCGGACACACCGTTACGCTGAGGTGTTCCAGGCGGCGTGAGTTGTGAAGCAATTCTACATTTTCTTAAGTGTGTACCAAATTCGTGACTTAAATATTCTCCTCCACGATCTGATCGTAAGAATTTTATCTTTCGGTCATGTTGATTCTCTACTTCATTCTGAAATTCCTTGAACTTTTCAAAGGTCTCAGACTTGTGTTTCATCAAGTAGACATACCCATATCTACTTAAGTCATCAGTGACAGTGAGAACATAACGATATCCTCCGCGAGCCTCAACGCTCATTGGACCACACACATCAGTATGTATGATTTCCAATAAGTTGGTTGCTCGCTCCATTGTTCCGGAGAACAGAGTCTTGGTCATTTTGCCCATGAGGCATGGTTCGCATGTGTCAAATGAATCATAATCGAGAGACTCTAAAAGTCCATCAGCATGGAGCTTCTTCATGCGCTTGACACCAATGTGACCAAGGCGGCAGTGCCACAAGTATGTGGGACTGTCATTATCAACTTTACATCTTTTGGTATTCACACTATGAATATGTGTAACATTACGTTCGAGATTCATTAAGAATAAACCATTGACCATCGGGGCATGACCATAAAACATATCTCTCATATAAATAGAACAACCATTATTCTCGGATTTAAATGAGTAGCCATCTCGTATTAAACGAGATCCAGATACAATGTTCATGCTCAAACTTGGCACTAAATAACAATTATTGAGGTTCGTAACTAATCCCATGGGTAAATGTAGAGGTAGCGTGCCGACGGCGATCACATCGACCTTGGAACCATTCCCTACGCGCCTCGTCACCTCGTCCTTTGCCAGTCTCCGCTTATTCCGCAGCTCCTGCTGTGAGTTACAAATGTGAGCAACGGCACCGGTATCAAATACCCAGGAGTTACTACGAGTACTGGTAAGGTACACATCAATTACATGTATATCACATATACCTTTAGTGTTGTCGGCCTTCTTGTCCGCTAAGTATTTGGGGCAGTTCCGCTTCCAGTGACCCTTCCCTTTGCAATAAAAACACTCAGTCTCAGGCTTGGGTCCATTCTTTGACTTCTTCCCAGCAACTGGCTTACCGGGCGCGGCAACATCTTTGCCGTCCTTCTTGAAGTTCTTCTTACCCTTGCCCTTCTTGAACTTAGTGGTCTTATTGACCATCAACACTTGATGTTCTTTCTTGATTTCAACCTCTGCTGACTTCAGCATTGAAAATACTTCAGGAATGGTCTTCACCATCCCCTGCATATTGTAGTTCATCACAAAGCTCTTGTAGCTCGGTGGGAGCGACTGAAGGATTCTGTCAATGACCGCCTCGTCCGGGAGGTTGATCTCCAGGTAGGACAGGCGGTTGTGCAACCCAGACATTTTGAGTATGTGCTCACTGACAGAACCGTTTTCCTCCATCTTACAACTATAGAACTTGTCGGAGACTTCATATCTCTCGACCCGGGCATGAGCTTGAAAAACCATTTTCAGCTCCTCGAACATCTCATATGCTCCATGTTGCTCAAAACGCTTTTGGAGCCCCGGTTCTAAGCTGTAAAGCATGCCGCACTGAACGAGGGAGTAATCATTAGCACGTGACTGCCAAGCGTTCATAATGTCTTGGTTTTCTAGGATGGGTGCTTCACCCAGCGGTCCTTCTAGGACATATGCTTTCTTGGCTGCTATGAGGATGATCCTCAGGTTCCGGACCCAGTCCGAATATTGCTGCCATCATCTTTCAGCTTGGTTTTCTCTAGGAACGCGTTGAAGTTCATGTTGACATGAGCGTTGGCCATTTGGTCTACAAGACATATTTTGCAAAGATTTTAGACTAAGTTCATGATAATTAAGTTCATCTAATCAAATTATTTAATGAACTCCCACTCAGATTTGACATCCCTCTAGTCATCTAAGTGTTACATGATCCGAGTCGACTAGGCCATGTCCGATCATCACGTGATACGGACTAGTCATCATCGGTGAACATCTCCATGTTGATCGTATCTTCCATACGACTCATGTTCGACCTGTCGGTCTCTTGTGTTCCGAGGCCATGTTTGTACATGCTAGGCTCGTCAAGTTAACCCTAAGTGTTTATGCATGTGTAAAACTGTCTTACACCCGTTGTATGTGAACGTAAGGATCTATAATACCCGATCATCACGTGGTGCTTCGAAATGACGAACTTTAGCAATGGCGCACAGTTAGGGGGAACACTTTCTTGAAATTATTATAAGGGATCATCTTATTTACTACCGCCGTTCTAAGTAAACAAGATGCATAAAACATAATAAACATCACATGCAATTATATAAAGTAGTGACATGATATGGCCAATATCATATAGCTCCTTCGATCTCCATCTTCGGGGCTCCATGATCATCTTCGTCACCGGCATGACACCATGATCTCCATCATCGTGCCTCCATGAAGTTGCTCGCCAACTATTACTTCTACTACTATAGCTAACGTTTTAGCAATAAAGTAAAGTAATTACATGGCCTTAAATCATTGACACGCAGGTCATACAATAATTAAGACAACTCCTATGGCTCCTGCCGGTTGTCATACTCATCGACATGCAAGTCGTGATTCCTATTACAAGAACATGATCTCATACATCACAATATATCATTCATCATTCATCACAACTTCTGGCCATATCACACCACATGACAATTGCTGCAAAAACAAGTTAGACGTCCTCTAATTGTTGTTGCATCTTTTACGTGGCTGCAATTGGGTTCTAACAAGAACGTTTTCTTACCTACGAATAACCACAACGTGATTTTGTCAACTTCTATTTACCCTTCATAAGGACCCTTTTCATCGAATCCGCTCCAACTAAAGTAGGAGAGACAGACACCCGCTAGCCACCTTATGCAACTAGTGCATGTCAGTCGGTGGAACCTGTCTCACGTAAGCGTACGTGTAAGGTCGGTCTGGGCCGCTTCATCCCACAATACCGCTGAAGCAAGAAAAGACTAGTAGTGGCAAGCAAGTTGAGAAGATCTACGCCCACAACAGATTTGTGTTCTACTCGTGCAATAGAGAACTACGCATAGACCTGGCTCATGATGCCACTATTGGGTAACGTTGCATAAAATAAAAAATTTCTACGTTCACCAAGATCCATCTAAGAGTTCATCTAGCAACTAGAGAGAGAGATGCATCTACATACCCTTGTAGATCGCGTGCGGAAGCGTCCAAGAGAACGGGCTTCAGGGAGTCGTTCTCGTCGTGATCCCTATCACCGGAGATCCTAGCGCCGAACGGACGGCACCTCCGCGTTCAACACACATACGGTCAGTGTGACGTATCCTTCGTCTTGATCCAGCAAGGGGGAAGGAGAGGTTGATGAAGATCCAGCAGCACGACAGCGTGGTGGTGGATGCAGCAGGGCTCCGGCAGGGCTTCACCAAGCAATTGCGGGAGGAGGAAGAGGTGTAGCAGGGGGAGGGAGGCGCCAAGGCTCAGGTTGCGGCTGCCCTCCCTCCCCCCTCCTTTATATAGGCCCCCTGGGGGGGCGCCGGCCCTGGAGATGGGAATCTCCCAAGGGGGCGGCGGCCAGGGGGGTGGAGTGCCCCCCAAGGCAAGTGGTGCGCTCGTCCCACCCTAGGGTTTCCAACCCTAGGCGCAGGGGGAGCCCAAGGGGGGGCGCACCAGCCCAATAGGGGCTGGTTCCCCTCCCACCTCGGCCCACGGGGCCCTCCGGGATAGGTGGCCCCACCCGGTGGACCCCCGGGACCCTTCCGGTGGTCCCGATACAATACCGGGTGACCCCGAAACTTTCCCGATGGCCGAAACAGCACTTCCTATATATAATTATTTACCTCCGGACCATTCCGGAACTCCTCGTGACGTCCGGGATCTCATCCGGGACTCCGAACAACTTTCGGTATGCTGCATACTCATATTCATACAACCCTAGCATCACCGAACCTTAAGTGTGTAGACCCTACGGGTTCGGGAGACATGTAGTCATGACCGAGACGGCTCTCCGGTCAATAACCAACAGCGGGATATGGATACCCATGTTGGCTCCCACATACTCCTCGATGATCTCATCGGATGAACCACGATGTCGAGGATTCAAGCAACCCCGTATACTATTCCCTTTGTCAGACGGTATGTTACTTGCCCGAGATTCAATCATCTGTATCCCAATACCTCGTTCAATCTCGTTGCCGGCAAGTCACTTTACTCGTACCGTAATGCATGATCCCGTGACCATACACTTGATCACCTTGAGCTCATTATGATGATGCACTACCGAGTGGGCCCAGTGATACCTCTCCGTAATACGGAGTGACAAATCCCAGTCTCGATCCGTGTCAACCCAACAGACACTTTCGGAGATACATGTAGTGCACCTTTATAGTCACCCAGTTATGTTGTGACGTTTGGTACACCCAAAGCACTCCTACAGTATCCGGGAGTTACACGATCTCATGGTCTAAGGAAACGATACTTGACATTGGAAAAGCTCTAGCAAAACGAACTATACGATCTTGTGCTATGCTTAGGATTGGGTCTTGTCCATCACATCATTCTCACAATGATGTGATCCCGTTATCAACGACATCCAATGTCCATAGTCAGGAAACCATGACTATCTGTTGATCAATGAACTAGTCAACTAGAGGCTCACTAGGGACATGTTGTGTTCTAAGTATTCACACGTGTATTATGATTTCCGGATAATACAATTATAGCATGAATAAAAGACAACTATCATGAACAAAGAAATATAATAATAATCCTTTTATTATTGCCTCTAGGGCATATTTCCAACACAGGCCACCATATTTCGCGAAAAAAATGTTTCCCCCCTGACTGCTGGGACCCACCAGCTACATCTTCGCACGCAAGGATGTGCGTCCGGGCAAAAAAAATGATTCGCCACCTGACTGCTGGGACCCACCAGCTACATCTTCGCATGCAAGGAAGTGCGTCCGAAAAAAAAACGATTCACCCCCTGATTGCTGGGACCCACCAGCTACATCTTCGCATGCAAGGAAGTGCCTGACAGTCGGGACCCACCTCGTCGAAGCGTACGTAGTGTTGTCATTCTGGTCGCGAACGTGTACGTACATACTGGTGGATGTAGAGGCGCGCAGGTGTCGTAGTAGAGGCGCACACATGTCATAGTAGAGGCGTGCACGTAGCATGTACATGTACGTATAGCGGCTAGGGTGCAAGAAAGAAAATACGGCCATGTACGTACATGCGGGCGGGGTCTCGAACGCCTACTCGCGCATACGTACGGCCAGGGCTCCTGTACATGGCTGGGTCAGAACGGAGAAACATCGTCGTCGTCGTGTTCATGGGGAGCCAACCGGCTGGATCAAAACGGAATGTGTCGTCGTGTTCATCGGGAGGGCTTGGACGGAAAAGGCGATGGAAACGAGGCCTGGCTTACCGCAGAACAGTGGAAACGGCCTTGTGTTCGACCGGCCACATTCTAAACAGGATCCTGTTCATCGGGAGGGGTCTGGCGTACCGCAAAACGGAGGAAACAAACCTCCTACGATCGAAACGGGGGTCCTGTTGATCGGGAGGGGTGTGGCGTACTGCAAAACGGATGAAACAGACTTGTGTTGGAGCGCTAAGGTCGGAACGGGGGTCCTGTTCATCGGGAGGGGTGTGGCGTACCGAAAAACGGGACTCCACGGGATACTGTTCATCTCCACCGTCGACGTCCTCCAGCCTCCACGGGCTACTGTTCATCCACAGTCGACCTCCTCCAGCCTCCACCCGTGACTGTTCATCCACTGGCTCTTGTTCATCCAGCCTCCACCGCGCGCTACTCCATCGGCTACTATTCAACCACCCCTCTCCATGGGCTCCTGTTCAACCACCCCTCCACGGGCTACTGTTCATCCACCCCTCCACCATCTACTATTCATCCAGCCCTCCACGGGGTTGTCCTGTTCATCTAGCCCTCCATAGGGTCCTATTCATCTAGCCCCAACCGGCTCGATCGATCGGGGTCCTGTTCATCCAGAGGCAACGCCACGGGTCCTGTTCATCCACTCCCACCGCTCACTGTTCATTGATGTCTACTACACAACCTTCTTCTTGTAGACATTGTTGGGCCTGCAAGTGCACAGGTTTGTAGGACAGTAGCAAATTTCCCTCAAGTGGATGACCTAACGTTTATCAATCCGTAGGAGGCGTAGGATGAAGATGGTCTCTCTCAAACAACCCTGCAACCAAATAACAAAGAGTCTCTTGTGTCCCCAACACACCCAATACAATGGTAAATTGTATAGGTGCACTAGTTCTGCGAAGAGATGGTGATACAAGTGCAATATGGATGGTAGATAAGAGTATTTGTAATCTGAAATTATAAAAACAGCAAGGTAACAAGTGGTAAAAGTGAGCGTAAATGGTATTGCAATGATAGGAAACAAGGCCTAGGGTTCATACTTTCACTAGTGCAAGTTCTCTCAACAATAATAACATAGATAGATCATATAACAATCCCTCAACATGCAACAAAGAGTCACTCCAAAGACACTAATAGCGGAGAACAAACGAAGAGATTATGGTAGGGTACGAAACCACCTCAAAGTTATTCTTTCGGATCAATCTATTCAAGAGTTCATACTAGAATAACACCTTAAGACACAAATCAAGCAAAACCCTAATGTCACCTAGATACTCCATTGTCACCTCAAGTATTAGTGGGCATGATTATACGATATGCATCACACAATCTCAGATTCATCTATTCAACCAACACAAAGTACTTCAAAGAGTGCCCCAAAGTTTCTACCAGAGAGTCAAGAACGTGTGACAACCCCTATGCATAGGTTCATGGGCGGAACCCACAAGTTGGTCACCAAAACATACATCAAGTGGCACATGATATCCCATTGTCACCATAGATAAGCACGACAAGACATACATCAAGTGTTCTCATAAAAGACTCAATTTGATAAGATAACTTCAAAGGGAAAACTCAATTCATCACAAGTGAGTAGAGGGGGAGAAACATCATAAGATCCAACTACAATAGCAAAGCTCGAGATACATCAAGATCGTGCCATAGAGGGAACACGAGAGAGAACACGAGAGAGAGAGATCAAACCCATAGCTACTGGTACATACCCTCAGCCTCGAGGGTGAACTACTGCCTTCTCGTCATGGAGAGCGCCGGGATGATGAAGATGGCCATCGGTGATGGGATCCCCCCTCCGGCAGGGTGCCGGGAAGGGCTCCCGAGAGGTTTCTGGTGGCTACAGAGGCTTGCGGCGACGGAACTCCCGATCTATCTTGATATTCGATGTTTTTAGGGTACGTAGGCTTATATAGGCGAAAGAAGTCGGTCGGGAGGTGCTCGAGGGGCCCACGAGACAAGGGGCACGCCCTATAGGGGGGTGCCCTACTATCTCGTGGCTTCCTCGATGACCCCCCGGCTTGCACTCCAAGTCTCCTGGATCATAATCTTCCCAAAAATCACGCTGCCGAAGGTTTCGTTCCAATTGGACTCCGTTTGATATTCCTTTTCTTCGAAATACTGAAACAGGCAATAAAACAGCAATATGGGCTGGGTCTCCTGTTAATAGGTTAGTCCCAAAAGTAATATAAAAATTTATAATAAAGCCCATAATCATTGAAAACAGTTAATAAAATAGCATGAATGCTTTATAAATTATAGATACGTTGGAGATGTATCAGCATCCCCAAGCTTAATTCCTACTCGTCCTCGAGTGGGTAAATGATAAAGAAAGAATTTATGAAGTGTGAATGCTAGAGGTGCACAAGTTTGATCAATGATAATTTCAATCACCTTTACTAGCATAATTATATGTCATAACAGTAGTTCATCTCATAAAACTATTCATAATCAAGTAACAAGCTATTCACATGTTAAAGCAAAGACCATAAACTTTCTTGAAAACTAGAAAACTTCATTCTTAGTCATCAAACAATTGCAATTCATCTTACTTTCAGGACGAGTCTATGTTAGAGCTTTGATTTAGCAAACTTCACATACTCAACTATCATATAGTCTTCTACAATTGCTAACACTCACGCAATACTTGTGGTTATGAAGTTTTAATCAGACACAGAGAAAGATTGGGGCTTATAATGTTGCCTCCAAACGTATTCACCTTTGGGTGACGTCAACAATAATAGTTCATGCTAACGTACATCCGATTGGATATATATATATCAGGACCACCCCAACACAAAGTGCTTGCCAACGGATAAAATGAAAAAGGGAAATGTGAAGATCACCTTGACTCTTGCATAAAGTAAAAGACATAAAGTAAAAGATAGGCCCTTCGCAGAGGGAAGCAGAGGTTGCCATGCGCTTTTAGGGTTGGATACACAAAATCTTAATGCGAAAGAACGTCACTTTATATTGCCCCTTGTATATGGACCTTTATTATGCAGTCCGTCGCTTTTATTGCTTCCATAACAAGTTCGTACAAAGCTTATTTTCTCCACACTAATAAGTCATGGATATTTAGAGAGCAATTTTTATTGCTTGCACCGATGACAACTTACTTGAAGGATCTTACTCAATCCATAGGTAGATATGGTGGACTCTCATGGCAAAAACTGGGTTTAAGGATATTTGGAAGCACAAGTAGTATCTCTGCTTGGTGCAAGGAATTTTTTCTAGCATGAGGGGGAAAGGCAAGCTCAACATGTTTGAATGATCCATGACAATATACTTTAACTGAGATGCGAGAAAACATAACCCATTACGTTGTCTTCCTTGTCCAACATCAACTCTTTAGCATGTCATACATAATGAGTGCTCACAATTATAAAAGATGTCTATGATAATATATTTATATGTGAAATATCTCTTCCTGCAATATTCTTTCATGAATTGTTCAAATGACTAATACAATGCTTGCTAACCGTCAATAAATTTACAACCTCTACTTCTTATATGTGAATTCATTACTCCCCATGGGATAAGCAAATGAAACATATATAATTTCAGATTTATGAAATTCAACTCATTCAACCATTTACTCATAGGACATAAGTGAAGCACATGAGTAAATGACAAACTCCAACAAGATATAAGTGAAGATCAATGAGTAGCTAAATAATCATGCAACTATGTGAAGACTCTCTTTCATTTAAGAATTTCAGATCTTGGTATTGTATTCAAGAAGCAAGAGAAACAAAATAAAATGACAATGCAAGGATAGAACAACTCATGTGAAGAAGCAAAAACTTAGGTTCAACCGATACTAACCAATAGTTGTTGAAGAAGAAAGGTGGGATGCCTACCGGGGCATCCCCAAGCTTAGATGCTTGAGACTTCTTGCAATATTATCTTGGGTTGCCTTGGGCATCCCCAAGCTTGAACTTTTGTGTCTCCTTAATTCCTCTCATATCATGGTTTCTCTTTTTATCAAAAGCTTCATCCACAACAAACTCAACAACAACTCGTGAGATAGGTTTGTATAAACCAATGCAAAACCTTATCATTTCCTACTGTAGCAAATCACAAAAATTATTATTCAACATTGCATACTAAATGTCTCTTCATATTTAACACTCCTATCCTCAAATAGAATCATTAAACAAGCAAACATATGCAAACAATGCAATCATAACAGCAATCTGCCAAAACAGTACAGTCTGTAAAGAATGCAAGAGTATGAATACTTCCCTGACTCCAAAAATTATGAGAGAAAATTCCCACTGTAATAAATTTATCAGAGCTTAATATTCAAAAATATTCAACATTATACCATTCTCTGACTTTTATAGGGAATTTGTGCAACAGCGGTAAACTTTCTGTTTTGAAACAGCAACATGTATACTAGCAAAATAAGCATGGCAAAGGCTATCCTTGACTTTTTTATTGAAGATAAAGATGCAAAACATTATTCTAAATAACAGCAAGCAAATACTAACAAAATGAAATTATGCTCCAAGCAAAACATATCATGTGGCGAATAAAAATATAGCTCCAAGTAAAGTTACCGATGAACGAAGACGAAAGAGGGGATGCCTTTCGGGGCATCCCCAAGCTTAGTTGCTCGGTTGTCCTTGAATATCTTGGGGTGCCTTGGGAATCCCCAAGCTTATGCTCTTACCACTCCTTATTCCATAGTCCATCGAATCTTTACCCAAAACTTGAAAACTTCAACCACACAAAACTCAACACAAAACTCGTAAGCTCCGTTAGCATAAGAAAATAAAACCACCACTTAGGGTAATGTAATGAACTCATTATGAATTAATATTGGTGTTAAACCTACTGTATTACAACTTCTCTATCGTTCATACCCTTACATATGTAACGCCCTCGATGCGGCTATAGCTCCCACGTGTCGAGGCACGACTTAGAGGCATAACCGCATTGAAAGCAATGTCGCAAGTCAGGCAATCATTACAACATCCCATGTAATATATAATAAAAGGGGGAGATAACATAGTTGGCTTACACTCGCCACATCACATCAGAGTACATAAATAACATCCATCAAACAAACACCCATGGCCCGACTACGGCGCCAAAATAGAAAAGAACCCGACATGCGACAAGGTCCTGAATCGATAACCCCAACTAGGCACCACTACTGATCATCCGGAAAGGACACGTAGTATCGCTAAGAGTCCTCGTCGAACTCCCACTTGAGCTCGTAATCGTCAACTGGAGCAGAAACACCTGGACCTGCATCTGGAGTTGTAGTATCTGTGAGCCACAGGGACTCAGCAATCTCACACCCACGCGATCAAGACTATTTAAGCTCATAGGAATGGATAAGGCAAAATATATGTGGAGCTGCAGCAAGCGACTAGCATATGTGGTGGCTAACTTATACGCAAAAGAGAGCGAGAAGAGAAGGCGAAGCACGAGCGAGAAGCTAAAGGAACATCCTGCGCAAGCATAACTCCAACACCGTGTCCACTTCCCGGACTCCGCCGAGAAGGGGCCATCACGGTAACACACACGGTTGATTCATTTTAATTAAGTTTAGTTCAAGTAATCTACAACCGGACATTAACAAATTCCCATCTGCCCATAACCGCGGGCACGGCTTTCGAAAGTTCAATCCCTGCAGGGGAGTCCCAACTTAGCCCATGACAAGCTCTCACGGTCAACGAAGGAATAGACCTCCTCCCAAGACGTTCCGATCAGACTCGGTATCTCGGTAACTCAAGACACTTCGACAGGTTAAAACAAGACCAGCAACACCGCCCGAATGTGCCGACAAATCCCGATAGGAGCTGCACATATCTCTTTCTCAGGGCACACTCAGATTGTCTTAGGTACGGGTAGGCCAGCCCAGAGTTGCCCCTGGTAGCCACCGGTAGCTGACAGGTGGACCAACACTCAGAGGAGCACTGGCCCGGGGGGGGGGGTAAAATAAGATGACCCTCGGGCTCCGGAAACCCAAGGGAAAAAGAGGCTAGGTGGCAAATGGTAAAACCAATGTTGGGCATTGCTGGAAAAGCTTTAATCAAGGCGAACTATCAAGGGGTTCCCATTATAACCCAACCGCGTAAGGGACGCAACAATCCGGGAACATAACACCGATATGACGAAAACTAGGGCGGCAAGAGTGGAACAAAACACTAGGCGAGAGGCCGAGCCTTCCACCCTTTACCAAGTATATAGATGCATTAAGATAACATAGCAATATAATGGTATCCCAACAAGTAAATAAATGTTCCAACGAGGAACGGCTCCAATCTTCACCTGCAGCTAACAACGCTATAAGAAGGGCTGAGCAAAGCGGTAACATAGCCAATCAACGGTTTGCTAGGACAATGGTGGGTTAGGGGTTCAACATGGCAATTGGGAGGCTGACAAGCAAAAGGTAGGCATCGTAGCAGTGGCAAAGCAAAAGAGCGAGCAAACTAGCATAGCAAAGATAGTAGTGATTTCGAGGGTATGATCATCTTGCCTGCACAGTTGTCAGAGTTGACTGGATCCTCACAAGCAAACTCAACGGTCTCCTCGGTAGCGAACTCGTCTCCCGGCTCTACCCAACAAGACAAACAAGCAACAAGGATACAATCAACCACGGGCAAGACCAAGCAATATGATGAAATGACGATATGCTATGCGGGATGCGATGCGGGATGCAAAATGCAAGATATGACAGGAAATGCATGAACCTGGCATCAACATGGAAAACCAAGTGTGCCACTGGATAGAGGGGATGAAATCGCTTGAAAACGATGTAAAGATCATTGGAATCGGAGCTACGGTTTGGAAATGGCAAGCGTTTTAAGATACGACGCCGGTCTGCGATTAACAGCAAGTAGGCATCTAAATGCAACGAAATGAACATGCTACAGCCACCAAACATGAAAACAAAATACATGGCAGTGGAGTACACAAGATGGTTGACAAAACACTAGCACTGAGCCATAGGCAAATTCATCCATTAAGGGGTTCAAACAAGCATGGCTAAAACGCAAATGCAAAACAGATTTCAGACTTAGTGAAATTAACACTAGTCTGAAATTTCAGATCACGATGCTCTCTTCGGAGCAGCAAAACAACATGACAGAAAACCTGAACATGACAAGTAAGAACATGGCATGGAGCTACTCAACAAGCTTAACAAAACACCCAAAGTGACCTGGGGCCAAAAGGGTTCACAAAATACTCTACCGAGCTCACGAACATCGCTCGGACACAATCAGTTTTCAGACTTAGTGAAAACTGAGACATGCTGAAATATAACTCACGAAGGCATGTAAACGAGCTCGATGCACTCACTACGGTGCAAGTCATGGCAAGGAAAGCATATAACCAGCAAGAAGGCACAATGTGCTAGCTACACATGGCAAGAACAAAGGCATAGCATGCAAGGAACACTAACGGGAGCATCGGCTAAATCGCAAACGAGTTGACGATCTGCCCAGATTAACAACGAAGCAAAAGTTGAGCTCGATTGAGTCAACCTAGAGCACTCCACATATGCCAACAAAGACATGGATGGATAGAGCATAACATAAATATCAAAACTCCCTTACTGATCATCCTCAAAAGAGGCACGGATCATTAGGAAACAAGCTGGACATATAGCATCATGAACTAAAATATCCCAGACTTAGTGAAAATCGCTAAGTCTCTGAAATCTGCAATCTCAGGTACCTCTCTTCGCAAGCTTGCACAAGACAACACACACATCCTAAAAATACATGGGTGGCACCTCTGGAAAGAAGACAAAATGCTTAACAATTCATCCCAAAGGGGCACAGGCATATCATGCACGAATTAAACATGGCAAAAATGACAAAAGTGCATGATGAACTAACGGATCTGCAATTTAACTCACGAAGCCTCCTTCTAACAGCATTTTGGGTATCAAGATGACCTCAAATGCGAATGATGCAATGGAATGAAATGATGTACATGTCGAGGCGAAGATTTTGATATATCATATGCCCAAAACGGAGCTACGGTTGCGGAGATACAAGCAGTCAAAGATAGCATAAAAATCTAGAGGGAGAGGGAAGAAGTCAACCTAGAATTTCGGATCTGAGATCCAGATCGGGGCACTGTTCACGGCGGCACTGTAGCAGCTCGGCGCCGGAGTTGGGAGCTCGCCGGCGACGAGGGAGGAGGCGGCCGGAGCGGGGAGGAGGTCGCCGGGGCGACGCCGGCGTGGAGGAGGACGGCGCGGCCCCGGGCGGCACGACGAGGAGGCGAGGCGAGGCAGCCGGTGGCTGGGCGCGGAGGGGCGGCGAGGTCGCCGGACTTGGGCGGCGGTGGCGGTCCGCGGAGGTGGCGCCCGCCTGAGCCGGGGAAGGCGGCGGCGCTCGGGAGGAGAAGGGGGCGCGGGGCGCGGGCTCGAGGGGGCCCCTCCTGGGCCTCCCGGGCCGGGACGGCGGCGGCGATGCGGTCCCGCGGGGGACACGTGGCAGGCGCTGGGTAGCTGAGGCGGGCGGAGGCGGACGTTGTCCGGCCGGGGGCGGACACGTCCGTCGGCGCGGATCTGGCGGGGATGATTTTTTTTAGGGTTTCGGGGAGAGGGAGAGATCCGAAAACGGAGGGGTGTATATATAGGCATAGAGGGAGCTAGGAGAGTCCAAATGAGGTGCGGTTTTCGCCCACACGATCGTGATCGAACGCTCTAGGACATGGAGCAGAGTTTGGTGGGTTTTGGGCCAAATTTGGGGGGTGTTGGGCTGCAACACACACGAGGCCTTTTCGGTCCCTCGGTTAACCGTTGGAGTATCAAACGAAGTCCAAATGACCCGAAACTTGACAGGCGGTCTACCAGTAGTAAACCAAGGCCGCTTGGCAAGTCTCGGTCCAATCCGGAAATGTTTAAACCCCACACACGAAAGAAAGCTAGAAATGACCACCGGAGGAGAACGAAGCGCCGGAATGCAAAACGGACAACGGGGAAAATGATCGAATGCATGAGATGAACATGTATGCAAATGCAATGCACGTGATGACATGGTATGAGATGCATGAAAACGAAAACAACACACGAAGACAAGGACCCGAACCCGAGAAATAAATATAACTTGACACCGGAAACGGCAAGAGTTGGAGTACAAATGGGGAAAGTTACATCTGGGGCGTTACAACATACTAGCCATAGATTCATCAAAATAAGCAAACAACACAATGAAAACAGAATCTATCAAAAACAGAACAGTCTGTAGTAATCTGTATCAAAAGTATACTTTTGGAACCCAAAAATTATGAATTAAATTGATGTACCTGAGTAATTTGCCTATTAATCATCTGCAAAGAGAATCAACCTAAAACCACTCTCCAGTAAAAAATGGCAGCTATTATCGTGAGCGCTAAAGTTTCTGTTTTTTTACAGCAAGATCATATAGACTTCACCCAAGTCTTCCCAAAGGTTCTACTTGGCACTTTATTGAAACAAAAGCTATAAAACATGATTAATACAGTAGCATAATCATGTGGACACACAAAAACAGTAAGTATAAATATTGGGTTGTCTCCCAACAAGCGCTTTTCTTTAATGCCTTTCTAGCTAGGCATGATGATGACAATGATGCTCACATAAAAGATAAGAATTGAAACATAAAGAGAGCATCATGAAGAATATGACTAGCACATTTAAGTCTAACCCACTTCCTATGCATAGGGATTTTGTCAGCAAACAACTTATGGGAACAATAATCAACTAGCATAGGAAGGTAAAACAAGCACAACTTCAAGGTTTTAAGCACATAGAGAGGAAACTTGGCATTATTGCAATTCCTACAAGCATATGTTCCTCCCTCATAATAATTTTCAGTAGCATCATGAATGAATTCAACAATATAACCAGCACCTAAAGCATTATTTTCATGATCTACAAGCATAGAAAATTACTACTCTCCACATAAGCAAAATTCTTCTCATTCGGAATGGTAGTGGGAGAAAACTCAACAAAATAATTATCATGTGAGGCATAATCCAATTAAAAATTAAAATCATGATGACAAGTTTCATGGTTATCATTATTCTTAATAGCATACAAGTCATCACAATAATCATCATAGATAGCAACTTTGTTCTCATAATCAATTGGAACCTCTTCCGAAATAGTGGAATCATCACTAAATAAAGTTGACACTCTTCCAAATCCACTTTCATATTCATCACAATAAGATTCAATATCCTCCAAAATAGTGGGATCAATACTACCTAAAGTTGACACTCTTCCAAACCCACTTTCATCAATATAATCATCATAAATAGGAGGCATGCTTTCATCATAATAAATTTTCTCATCAAAACTTGGGGGACAAAAAATATCATATTCATCAAACATAGCATCCCCAAGCTTATGGCTTTGCATATCATTAGCATCACAGATATTCAAGGAGTTCATCCTAACAACATTGCAATCATGCTCATTATTCAAAGATTTAGTAACAAACATTTTATAGATCTCTTCTTCTAGCACTTGAGCACAATTTTCCTTTCCATCATACTCACGAAAGATATTAAAAAGATGAAGCGTATGAGACAAACTCAATTCCATTTTTTGTAGTTTTCTTTTATAGACTAAACTAGTGATAAAAGAAGAAACAAAAAGATTCGATTGCAAGATCTAAAGACATACCTTCAAGCACTCACCTCCCCGACAACGACGCCAGAAAAGAGCTTAGTTGACGGGGTGTGAGTGTCGTTTACCTAGCCTCCCCGGCAACGGCACCAGAAAAGAGCTTGATGTCTACTACACAACCTTCTTCCTGTAGACGTTGTTGGGCCTGCAAGTGCACAAGTTTTTAGGACAGTAGCAATTTTCCCTCAAGTGGATGACCTAAGGTTTATCAATCCGTAGGAGGCGTAGGAGTAAGATGGACTCTCTCAAACAACCCTGCAACCAAATAACAAAGAGTCTCTTGTGTTCCCAACACACCCAATACAATGGTAAATTGTATAGGTGCACTAGTTCGGCGAAGAGATGGTGATACAAGTGCAATATGGATGGTAGATAAGAGTATTTGTAATCTGAAATTATAAAAACAGCAAGGTAACAAGTGGTAAAAGTGAGCGTAAATAGTATTGCAATGATAGGAAACAAGGCCTAGGGTTCATACTTTCACTAGTGCAAGTTCTCTCAACAATAATAACATAGATAGATCATATAACAATCCCTCAAGATGCAACAAAGAGTCAATACAAAGACACTAATAGTGGAGAACAAACGAAGAGATTATGGTAGGGTACGAAACCACCTCAAAGATATTCTTTCGGATCAATCTATTCAAGAGTTCGTACTAGAATAACACCTTAAGACACAAATCAACCAAAACCCTAATGTCACCTAGATACTCCATTGTCACCTCAAGTATCCGTGGGCATGATTATACGATATGCATCACACAATCTCATATTCATCTATTCAACCAACACAAAGTACTTCAAAGAGTGCCCCAAAGTTTCTACCGGAGAGTGAAGAACGTGTGCCAACCCCTATGCATAGGTTCATGGGCGGAACCCGCAAGTTGGTCACCAAAACATACATCAAGTGGCACATGATATCCCATTGTCACCACAGATAAGCATGGGAAGACATACATCAAGTGTTCTCATAAAAAACTCAATCCAATAAGATAACTTCAAAGGGAAAACTCAATTCATCACAAGAGAGTAGAGGGGGAGAAACATCATAAGATCCAACTACAATAGCAAAGCTCAGGATACATCAAGATCGTGCCATAGAGGGAACACGAGAGAGAACACGAGAGAGAGAGAGATCAAACACATAGCTACTGGTACATACCCTCAGCCTCGAGGGTGAACTACTCCCTCCTCGTCATGGAGAGCATTGGGATGATGAAGATGGCCACCAGTGATGGGATCCCCCCTTCGGTAGGGTGCCGGGAAGGGCTCCCGAGAGGTTTCTGGTGGCTACAGAGGCTTGCGGCGGCGGAACTCCCGATCTATCTTGATATTCGATGTTTCTAGGGTACGTAGGCTTATATAGGCGAAAGAACTCGTCGGGAGGTGCTCGAGGGGCCCACGAGATAGGGGGCGCGCCCTATAGGGGGGCACCCTCCTATCTTGTGGCTTCCTCGATGACCCCCCGGCGTACACTCCAAGGCTCCTGGATCATAATCTTCCCAAAAATCACGCTGTCGAAGGTTTTGTTCCATTTGGACTCCGTTTGATATTCCTTTTCTTCGAAATACTGAAACAGGCAATAAAACAGCAATATGGGCTGGCACTACAAGAAATATGTCAACTTATGACCTTCTGTCAGTGACCCTGTAAGAATTGTTCATAGATTTATGACCATTTGAGACCAATTGGTCAAAAGCTGTTCGAGGGGCTCCAAACCCTAAACCATTGCGACCATTTTGGTCAAAAAGGTCATAATTTCCTTACATGAAATGGTTATAAAGCTAACAGTGCTAGTCCGCTGCCTTATTTCTAGTTGTTAACGACCAATATAGATGGTCATAGCCTTGTAAATTGTGGTGGGTTGCTATGACTAGGCGCCACCTCATCAGTTTTGCCTATGTGTCATGTCCATGTGGCAGTTTTTGCCCTAGGTTGTGAAGCAACCTATATTTCTGTCGTTCCCAAAATTCCCAAAAAAATCTCATAAATTCTTTGGGTCATATCTTCGTCAAATATGTAAAAACCTTCCTTGCCTAGTTCAAAAATAATTCAAAAATATTCATTTTCCTATTCTGTTCAGAGTAACAGTTTGTGAAGGAAGTACCACTTTGGCATGTCCAAATAGTATCCATTTTCTACAATGCTTTCCTATGCCCAAATAACCATCCTCCACCAAATGCCAGCTCAATCCATTCATTATTTTGAGCCGAGCTTCAACATTCGTATTTATGTCCAGTGTGGTGGTTTGCAAAGCAAGTACCACCTAGGCTCCTCCTTTTGAGCTGAAAATTTGTGAAAACGGTCTTCTTAGTAACTGATCATCCTCAGCCAAAACTCACGCCCATTAGCCATGTACATTTCCGTACCGCTAATCAAACACTTGGCTGCTAATTCATGTTTGAGCATCGATTGGTCTCCTCGTGAGAATCTTATGTTGTAATTTTCTTCCTAGCACCAACCTGGGGAGTGCCCAACCCACTAGACATGCCTAGGCCGCCCAGAACACATGGCAACGCCACGGTCACGCGGTGACCACGCGGCGGGCATGCGAGTTTACGCGCTCTAGAGTTGGGGCCCTCGGCCACCGCCCAAACCTCGACGTATCGCCACCAAACCATGTATTTATGATTAAATAGGTCCTTATGTAACTAGAAATGATTTTTGGAAAAAATAAATAGCAAACTATGAGGCAGCTGCAGTTCAAATTTGACCCGCTTCCAACTGAATCGGCAGAAATTTGTCTTTTTCACGAGAGGTGGATCAAAATATTTTACACCAGACCATTTTGTCAATTGTGCATTAAATATGGCCTAGTATTTTATAAAAATGATTTGGTCCAATTTTGCAACAATTATTTGGTAGTTCCTTCACAAAAAAACCTCCTTTCGGGCACTCGAAAAATGGAAAATGGTTTTTTCGTCCAACGAAAATGAAAACTTCCTTAGGCAACATTGTTTGCTATTCCAATATGCACCCTTGTGCACAATATGAGATCATTTGAACAAACTATGCCATGAATGTGGCCATAAGATTGATCATTTGGCTTGAAAGCCATGAATCTTCACACTTGATAGCTCATTTCTGAGAACACTTTTTTAAAATAATTACCGTATTACAAGTTTATTATTTTTCCTGCAAACCTGGTCACATATAATGACACAATGCGAAGGTTTTCCAATTTTTTGATTTTTTTTGAATATTTTATGTCCGTTTCAAAATGCGGTCAAAATGGCAGGCTTGACCGTTCCTAGCTACTGGTTGAATCTTGGAAAACTTTTGGTGTTTCTCTGATTAAATAGATACTTATGTACCTAGAAATGATTTTTTTAAAAAATAAATAGCAAACTATGAGGCAGCTGTAGTTCAAATTTGACCCGCTTCCAACTGAATCGGCGGAAATTTGTCTTTTTCACGAGAGGTGGATCAAAAGTTTTTACACCCAACCATTTTGTCAATTGTGCATTTAATATATCCTAGTATTTTAGAAAATTGATTTGGTCCAATTTTGCAACAATTATTTGGTAGTTCCTTCAAAAAAAAACCTCCTTTCAGGCACTCGGAAAATGAAAAATGGTTTTTTCGTCCAAAGAAAATGAAAACTTCCTTAGGCAACATTGTTTGCCATTCCAATATGCACACTTGTGCACAATATGAGATCATTTGAACAAACTATGCCATGAATGTGGCCATAAGATTGATCATTTGGCTTGAAAGCCATTGATCTCCATACGTGATAGCTTGTTTCTAAGAACAGTTTTTAAAATAATTGTCGTATTACTAGTTTGTTATTTTTCCTAGGAACTTGGCCACATATGATGACGCAATGCGAAGGTTTCCCAATTTTTTGATTTTTTTTTAATTTTCTATGCCCGTTTCAAAATGCGGTCAAAACGGCGGGCTTGACCGTTCCTAGCTAGTGGTTGAATCTTGGAATTTTTTTGGTGTTTCTATGATTAAATAGATACTTATGTACCTAGAAATGATTTTTGTAAAAAAAATAAAGAGCAAACTATGAGGCAGCTACAGTTCAAATTTGACCCGCTTCCAGCTGAATCGGCGACAATTTGTCTTTTTCACCAGAGGTGGATCAAAACTTTTTACACCCAACCATTTGGTCAATTGTGCATTAAACATGGCCTAGTATTTTATAAAATTGATTTGGTCCAATTTTGCAACAAATATATTATAGGTACTTCACAAAAAAACTTATTTTGGGCACTCGAAAAATGATTAAAAATAGCTAGAAAGATAAAAATGCATGCAAATTGGCGATCATCCAAAAAATGTGGTCTAACTTCAGAGAAAAATTTAGTTGTGCCATTTTGCAAAATATTTTTGACAGCTGCTTCACAAAACACCCATAGTTTTAGTACTTAGAAACTATGTTAAACCATAAATTTTCTGAGCCAATCAGGTCTCATCCCACGGATCACCCCCCTTAGCCGATCTGAACCGTCCGTTCTAGCCGATCTGAACCGTAGACCTCTCAGCAGCCTAATCCTAACCCTAGCAGCCCGCGCCCGCCTCTCTCTCCCCCTCTCCGCCGACTCTCTCTTTCCCCTTCTCCCCGATCCAGATCCAGCCCGCGCCCCGTCCTCGGCCGACGCCCCGTCCCCTGCCGCAGCCACGACGTCAGATCCCTCCGCCCGCTCGCGCCACCCACCTTCGGATCCCTCCACCCGCTCGCGGCACCCACCTTCGGATCCCTCCGCCAGTTCCCTCCCCTTCCCGCACCCCCACGCGCGCGATCCAGGCGGAGATGGACGCCGCCGCCGCCGTCGCCCCCCATCCCCACCGTCGACGGCCACCACCTCCTCGAGCAGGCGAGGCGGATTGGCGGCCTTGGCTACGCCGATCTGGCGGACACAGCCTCAATCCGGAGGGAGGGATTTGGCAGCCATGGTGATGGGGGTCGCCTTCCTCCTCCCTCCCCTCGACGCCCTCCATGGCAGCTGGAGGTGGGCAAGTCCGGCAAGGCAGTGTGCATCGAATGCCATGGGCGCAAGTCGGAAGCTGCAGGGCGAGATCGACCGCGTGCTCAAGAAGGTCCAGGAGGGCGTCGACGTCTTCGACAACATCTGGAACAAGGTCCCCCCTCCTCTTCCCCTTCTCCCCCACCCCGATTCTCAGGATTTTGCATGGTTTCTCATGATTCTCCGGGGTCTCGGCTAGGTCTATGACACCGCGAATGCGAACCAGAAGGAAAAGTTCGAGGCGGACCTCAAGAAGGAGATCAAGAAGCTGCAGCACTACCGCGACCAGATCAAGACCTGGATCCAGTCCAGCGAGATCAAGGACAAGAAGGTGACCGACCCCCTTCCTTTCACCTCTTTCTCTATGTAGTAGTAGTATGTATGTTGCCTGGATGGATGGAACTGCCCGTGCAGCTACTGCTGCCTCCTCCTTCCTTCATGTTATATTGTATTGAACTATAGAATGGGTTGCAAACCTATGGAACTTTGTACACAAAGCATGATCGCTGATCTTTCTCGCTTGCTAGACAAACTTCCAGCCAATACTGTCCATGTTACTTGTATAAAAACAAAGTAAATGACATAACTGCTCCTGCACGTAGCATTTGTAGTGGTACTCAGCAAGAACAGAGCAATGTTTCCTTTATTCGAGTCTTGTATCAATGCATTGTTTCCAGCAATACTCTAAAATGGGTTTGATTTAATCTCATGTTTTAGTAATCTAGCACTTTGGAGCTGCAGCGTAAATAAATTGTTGCCCCTCGAATGGTTTGAGTGCCATGAAGAATTGTTTATCATGCTTGTATGAATTGACTCACATAAACTCTGCATTCCTCTGCTTGATTCAGCAGTGTTAGTTGCGACCTGTTATTTTGTGGACAATGAACTACTCCCTCCGTTCCTAAATATATGACCTTTTGGTTATTCAATTTGAATTACCAAAACGTCATATATTTAGGAATGGAGGGAGTAAATGATTATAATCAAAAGAGAACTGCTAAATGGAAGAAGATTTTATAATCACAGAAAATTTGACAGCTTCTCTGTTTGTAAAAATTGTTGCTAGCTCTGTCTGTAAGCCCATATTTACTTGTTTCTTCCATTTAGATGGAGCAGGAGCCCTCCATGGACGACATCGACGAGGAGGAAATCGACTCCCCAAACAAGGTTTGATCCTTACTGTGATGTTTTTCCTATCGCTGCTATGTTGTAGTCTAGTTTCTGTTGT
Source organism: Triticum aestivum (assembly GCF_018294505.1). Lineage (NCBI taxonomy): Eukaryota > Viridiplantae > Streptophyta > Magnoliopsida > Poales > Poaceae > Triticum > Triticum aestivum. Next base: position 530,607,394 of record NC_057810.1, on the reverse strand, counting down.
GGCTGTGAAACCAAACTAGGGTGGCCTGATTGATGAGGTCCTGTATGTGGCCTTGGTCTTAGTTCATATCATATTTGTTCCTTCCTGTATGATGCATGCTTGGTTAATGCTCACGGACTAGCTAGCTAAGGTGGTTGTTTTGCTACTGAATGAATGCTGTTTCAGTTTGTACCTCATCTAGCTAAGTTTTAGTTCTCTAAACTAGACGGCTATGCAGTTTCAGTTTACTCGGTCTAGTGATCCTGTTTTTGGATTTCTGCGGCTGTTCTCTAAACTGAATTTGGTTCAGTTAAAAAACTGCACTACCTGACTGTTTAGGGCAGCGAGCTTCTAACTGAAAAACGAGTTTGTTATGCTCATAATTTCAAGTTGGCCTCTACATATGAGTTGTAAAGCATGTTCTAAGGTTTCCGTAGAGTACTTATTTGCTTCGTTTGGATGTACGGTTTGAGAGCAGCCGTCTATTTAGTTTGCTGTCCAGAAATATATGCACGGCTTCACTTGATTATATTCCTAACTTTTATGATTTATAACCCGCAGATTTTGGGCTTCATTCGTCAAAAGTTGGTGTACAAGGAACTCCAGGAGAAGAATCCCAACGAAAACCCGCACCCACCGCACCCAACAATGTGTTTAGCACCCACCGCGTCGTCGAAGCCGGCCAAGTCGGGTGGAGGCAAGCAGAAGAAGTGGAGCAAGGGCAAGCAAAAGGAGAAGGTGAACAACACGGTGATCTTCGACCAGGCCACCTACGACAAGCTGCTCACCAAGGTGCCCAAGTACAAGCAGATCACGCCCTCCGTCCTGTCCGAGCGACTCAGGGTAACGCACTCCCTCTGGATTTGTTATTCTTACTTGCTTCCTTCCTTCCTATGTGAAGTGACATCTGGGGATGGTAGGATATGTGTGTGATGCATCATGGCTCCTGGTCAAGTACTTTACTGTGATGCTCTGTTTTGGGGTCAGTCTGTACAATTGTAAGAACACACCCATGCGCTAGTGTTATGAATTGATTGGATGCTGGATTCGGCTGCTGCATCAGTTTTTTGTGCAGATTTTGCTTGGTGTGCCATGTTATAGATAGGGTGCAGTGGATTTGATATGGCCATCTGGTCATCATTTATGTCATGTGTCACAGATATTCAACATAGCCATTGATTTGTAGTGTTTCATATAGTTAAATGTGGTTTGATGCTGCTGCTTTACACTTAATTAACATGTCCCTGCTTCTTACTGTCAACAATATGTGCCTGACATGCCTTGTTCATTAGAACTACTGATTGATGTGAGCACCGTGCATTTTCAAGTATGCACAATGTATATTAGTGTGTCATATGTTTGTTTGATTTTTATGGTGCTGCAGATCAACGGGTCGCTGGCTCGCAGGGCCATCAAGGACCTAATGGAGAGGGGACTCATCAGGATGGTGTCAATCTAGTCCAGCCAGCAGATCTTCACCAGGGCAACAAACACTGCCACCAGTCATGTTAATATTCACCTGTATTTTATATTTGAATAGCTGTTTGTACTGCCCAAATAGAGAAGACGTGTTTGGCTGTTGAATACCTGATTGTAAAGTACTTTGTTTGGCTGTTGTTTGAAATTTTATGTGTTATTGGCTCTGTTTGAATCAAGTTATTGGTTGCTGCCCAAATAGAGAAGACGTGGGTCCTTTAAAATGAAAAAAAACTGACAAGTGGGACCTAATTAGATAACCTGACTAGTGGGACCTGGTCCAAAATGGATTGTAAAAAGGCTGAGGCCCAAATAAGAAATCGAAGCAAAAAGGCCAAAGGCCTAGAAAATAAAAGGCTGAATTGTTGGGCCTGGCCCATGTAGCTGACCAAAATGAACAGGGAAAAAATACATTAAAAGGCTGAATTAATGGGCTCGGCCCATATAAACACCCAATTGGACCGGGCTGAATCTTGTGCCACATCAGCTTGCCACGCTGGATGCCTACGTGGCCTGGGGGAGGTTGCTAGTGACCAAAACGCCACAGTAGGAATATTTTGGTCGTAAACGTCTTTGACCATTCCAGAAGAAAGGTCGCTATAGTCAGTTTACGACGGACAGCTTTTGACCTTCTGTTTTTGGTCACAAAAAGGTCATAAATGGAAATTTGTGACCTTTCAGTGACCAATAGTGGTGGTCATAAGTTGACATATTTCTTGTAGTGTGGGCCTCCAGTTAATAGGTTAGTCCCAAAAGTAATATAAAAGTGTATAATAAAACCCATAATCATTCAAAACAGATAATAAAATAGCATGAATGCTTCGTAAATTATAGATACATTGGAGACGTATCATTCATCCACCCCCCCCCCCCCCGCAATGCTCACTGTTCATCCAACCCCCCCTGCAATGCTCACTGTTCATCCAGAGGCAGCATCGATCGGCTTCAGTTTGCAGCAGTAGCGAAGGAATCGCTCGATCGCTCGGGTTCAATAACACGTAGCCTGCAGTGCAATCGCTCGGGTTCAGTTAGGCGATGCCTCGCTCGGGTTCAGTTAGAGCCCAACGCCTCGCACACACGCATGTACGTGTACGAGAGAAACGCGCATCGCTCGGCCCCCGACCACCCACCGTAACCGGGAACGCCCCGAAATTTTCCTCGCCCTCGCTTCTACCATGGTTTTTTCCGTCATGGACGGCCCAAAGAATGTCATGCAGCTGCGTCTCCGGCCCGCCCAGGACAAAAAGCCCATTTTCTGTCATGATTTTTTGTCATAGAAGTAAGAGCCCACCACATCTATGATGATACAGGGTTTTGTCACAATTATCGTCATAGAAGTGTCATATGTATGACAGAAAAAAATTTCGTTCGGCCCAAAATGTCACGGATGTGTCTTTTTTTGTAGTGTTACTCCCTGGTTCGGGCACTTATAGAAATGGACACCGGGGTTCTGGTCTGTCCCGGGCACCTGGGGCACAGGATCAATGGCAACGGCGGCTGGGCTGCATGGAGATGGCGAGCAGACGATGAGCTTTGGGACATCTCGGCGCGGCAGCGTCGGTGGATCAGTACAAGGCGGGCTGCTTGTGTGTGTTTGAGTGATGACGTGCAATCGATGAGTACTGTCCGGCCGGCCGGCCTTGGTGGTCCTTAAATACATCCATGGTGAAAAGTGTTTACGTTATACAGTGCCTCGGTGAAACGATACTAGTATTTCGTCCTCTCGCCCTGCACACAGACAGTGCTCTGCAGTGTGTGTCAGTTTTTCTGTCCGCGCATGGTTCTTCGAATATGCAAAATACGCAACATATCACTCGCCAACGGTGGCAAAATTTCATGTTTTGACCCTTTTTGCTAACAATTTCAGGATCTGACCCCCTCTGGAATTATTTTGGGATTGACCCTTTTGCCTACTGCCAAGGGCTATGGCGGTAGGATTGCACCACCTACCGCCAAGGGCCCTGGCGGTAGGCCCCTAGACGGCGACTGGCGACCATTTGCACTTGCTGACGTGGAAAAGGGCCTACCGCCAGGGACCATGGCGGTAGGGTACTGAATCCTACCGCCACCACCTATGGCGGTAGGGTCCTGTGTGGTGGATAAGGTGGGGAGGGATGGATTGTGGGCCCCACCACCACTCTTCTTCCCCACTCATCTTCTTCCCCGTGCTTAGCCCCTCTCCCTCCTCTCTCCCCCTCACAAACCCCCACTAGATCCCCTCCATTTTCTTGAGATTTCACCGGTGGATCCGGAGCATTTTCATTACCCAAGGCACCTCCCCAATTGCCCCTCCTTTTGATTGGTTGAGATCTTTGTTTTGTGTGCATTTGGTCATTTGGTTGCAAAACCTATGTGTTGATCTTGTTATGTGCATTTATGATGCATTTATGGCTAGGGTTAGTGTTAGTGTTAGTGTTAGGGTTAGGGTTTGGGTTATGGTGGTTATGTTGGGGGTTAGGGTTATAGTTGTTATGTTGGGGGTTATAGTTAGGGTTAGGGTTAATGGTTAGGTTAACTTGAGTATGAATAGTAGTTACTTGTCTAATTTGTGAAAAAATTAGTTAATTTGTCCATTTGAGTTGGTTGGATGACATATATGGATTGATTACATTTTTTCCAATTTCTTAGATGCATAAGCTCGTAAATGTTCATTATTTGGACATGACAACATTTATGCTTGGAAATGACGATGAAGGGGAAGATGCTATGTTTTTGACACAAGTCCAAGCTTTGATGATCTTGTAGTTAAAGTGAGAAATGTGTTACATTGGATTGACCCAAATGCCAAGGTTAAGCTTATTGGGAGGTATGATGTTGGATTGGGATTAAAGTCCCGATTAAAGAGTATGCCCATCACCTCTCTTGAGATCTTTGCCACAAAGGTTGATCCTCCTCCTCCGTTGCAAATTGATCTCAACCGCAATGCATCCTCCCCAATACATGATGATAGTGCCGAGGTGTATATCCCCAATTGTTCTAGACAACAACCAAGTAGCCAACCCAATGAAGATCATATCAATGCTAGCGCCATAGTACTCCGTCATGATGCTATTCCTCATGTTGAAGAAGATGATAGTGGGCATGTTGATGATGATGCTATTGTTGCTCAAGAGGATGCTTACGCGGAGAATGAAGAGATCCATTACAATCCAATTGGTAACTTGGATGTCATTGTGCAGCAACAAGACATGGACCGTACCCTCCCTTACAACCGTATGTGTGGGTATAACTCTAATGACGAGGGTCCGGAGGAAGAATTGGATGAGGATGGGTTGACTGCGCAAGAAAATGAAATCTACAAGAAGGTGACCGGCAAGGAGAGAGGGCCGCCATTGTTTAGGGATGTGAGTCTTGTGGACAATGCCGTTGTTGACAGTGGGCTGAGATTCGGGTTGTCTAAGCCAACACCGTGCCCCAAATTCAGTGATCCTCGGCCAGAAAATGAGGATGAGAATGCACATTTGAAGAAAGGCATCAAGTTTGGTTCTTTGGTAGAGTTCAAGATATGGTCGTGTGACTATGCCATTAGGAATCATAGGCCGTTTGTTGTTGCTCATTCAAATCAAAAAGTTCGGTACACAGTTAAATGTGACCAAGAAGGTTGCAAATGGATGGTCCGTGATAGAAAAATCAAAGAAACCGGGCAATGGGTGTTGAAGAGTCATGTTGGCACTCACGCGTGCGTACCCCCGGACAAGGTGGACCGAAGCAAAGGACACCGTCAACTCACGTCTGAGTATCTAGGATACAATTTGTTGAATCAAATAGCACATGATCCAACTGTCAAGGTCAAGTTTCTCATGTCTTTGATTGAGGAACTATTCAGATACCCGGTCAAGTATGGGAAGGCATGGATGGCGAAGGCAAACGCTATTAGGATGTTGCATGGTGATTATGAGGCCGCATATAACATTCTGCCCAAGATGTTGGCAGGCATTGTTCATTGAAACCCGGGAATGCGCCATCAGGTGGAGTCAACCGACGGTGTGTTTCATCATGCCTTGTGGAGCTTTGGACAATGCATTGAGGCATTCAAGTATTGTCGCCCGGTCTTGTCTATAGATGGTACATTCTTGACTGGCAAATACAAGGGCACATTGATGGTGGCGATGGCCCACTCTTCAAATGATAACGTGTTGTCGGTGGCATTTGTTGAAGCATTGTTCTTGTATGATAACGTGGTGTGTTTCAGAATGCTCAATGAGTGGGTACGCACGGCTTTAGAAAGTACACATTGAGCTTGATGAAAGTACACCGCCAGAGGTTGTGGTGGTAGGGTCCCCCTTACCGCCAAGGGTCTTTGTTTTACCGTCACAGTAGGTTTACCCCCCCCCCTACCGCCACAGGCCCTGGCGATAGGGTCATGCATCCTACCGCCAGAGGCTGTGGCGGTAGGGATTGAACCCTCTCCTCGCCTCTTTCCTACCCCCTTCTGTCGAATGTTACAACAATAACCCACTTCTCTCGCAAACACATAATAACTCAACTCAACATAGTTCATTACATCCACGAATAACACATGTTCAAACTAATTAAAACATGGCCCGATTCAGATGACATCGGTTCAAACTAGAAGCTCAAGCTCAACGACACATTTTCTAAACATGAAACATATTTCTCATACTTATCAGACGTTCAAATTGTTTGTCACGCGCTTGATTACGCTTCAGTTGAAAGTCGATGGATCATGCCCAATGAACCAACACACCATTCGTTTCACGGAACCAGGCCCATGCAGCATGGTGGGCCGGATTCTCTGACACGCCTTGTTTGATTGCCCATCCTATGACCTGGCCGGGTTTCCTCAAGTCCATCTCACGAAATTCTTCTTTGCTGGCAGTGAACGCAATCTCAATTGCCAAAGCGTGTCTGCAAGCATATTTCCAGTCTTGCAGCTCATCAAGCATCCTCCTTTTTTGTTCACAAGCTTCCGGAAAGCTTTTTTCTCCTTAGCATCAAAAGGTTCCTCGATAAAGTGATACTTGTTGAAATCCTTCATGGCCGCATTTGCCTCATCACAACTCTTCAAACATGCTTCACATTCCCTCTCGAAGCAACGGTGTCGCTCCGACATGAGCTTCTCATACGCTATGTTCATAGTCATGGATCGAATGTCCATCCTACATGAATATACGGGTTTAAGATGACATACAACAAAACACAAAATAAATTCAATGGAGTACAACACTTGGTTACTTGATATGGCATACAACACCAAGTTCTTAATGAGTTTAAATGTTAAGGGTACAAGTCATAGTAGTTCAAATGACGACCAAGCAAAGGGTACATGTCATTACAATCCAAATGACAAAGATTACATAGCCTCATGCAATTCTATGTGGCGTATGGTCCCGGGTTGCAACAAATAACATCATTTCTTTCTTTGACCCATGCCCAACAAGAAGCCCGCTTCTCGTCCGACGAGAATGGTTGCCGAACTAACCAATCAATGACCTGACCATGATTTCCCATGTCTATCTCAATATATTCTCCCCTTGTCACACACAATGCAATTTTCATTGCAAGATCACGCCGATAATTTTTTTCCACCGTCTTGAGCTTCTTCATCTGCCTCTCCTTTTTTTGATAAAATTTCCTGAACGATCATTATTGAAATAATAATGTGAAAAGGCCCTACACTCCGCATTCAACGCATCAATGGCTTTCACCCATAAGTTCATCTTTTCCTCAATCAATTCGTGTTCACGGTTCGCCGCCGCCTCAACAGAAGCTTCAAAGAAAACGAACGGTGCCATCCTACATTTTGAGAAGATGCTATTAAAGTAAACTTAGGTTTAATTGCTTTCTTAAGCCTAACCCAACCCCAATTATGTACACTAATACTAGCACTAGATCTAGGTACACAAACTATTCTACAAGAAATTCTAAGCACATCATACATAAGGAAATCACAAACATAACCCTAAATGGATCATATGAATTGATTTGACCACATGATATAGGGTTTGCAACCAAATGAGCAAATGCAAGCTAAACAAAGATATCAACCAATCAAAATGAGGGGAAATGAGAGAGCTACCTTGGGTGATGAAAATGGCAAGAATCCACCGGAGAAATCTGAAACAAATGAGAGAGATTTGAGAGGCTCTTGTGCTTCAAAGAGAGAGAGAGGAGGGGGGGGGGGGAGACTTGAGCTCGGTGAGTAGAGTGAACTGAATGAGTGGTTGAGGGGGAAGGAAATATCCAGCCCCTCCCCACCTTATCCACCACACATGACCCTACCGCCAGAGGTGGTAGCGGTATGCTTCAGTACCCTACCGCCATGACCCCTGGAGGTAGGCCCTTTTCCACATCAACAAGTGCAAACGACCTCCAGTCGCCGTCCAGGGGCCTACCGTCAGGGCCCTTGACGGTAGGCGGTGCAATCCTACCGCCATAGCCTCTGGCGATAGGCAAAAGGGTTAAATCCCGAAATAATTCCAGAAGGGGGTCAGATCCTTAAATTGTTAACAAAAAGGGTCAAAACACGAAATTTTGCCGCCAAGGGTCCTATACTCCAAGTAGCACGTGTGGCCGCGAAAAGTCCATTCTGCACCCGAGCTCATATGCTCCCGCATGAACAGTAAAATCGAAAAAAAATCGAAAAAAGTTCAAAAAATTCTAATTTTTTTTTGAGAGAAACATTGACAAAAGTTCTAAGTGCCTGCAAAAATTCATCATGAAATCACAATCCTGTAAGGCGTGGCAAGAAAAAACAAATTCAGTGCTTCAAAATGCGTTTGAAAGTAGCTTTTTCAGAGTACTATTTTTGTTTTTTTTTGCCACGCCTTCTAGGAATGTGATTTCATGACGAATTTTTGCAGGCACTTAGAACTTTTGTCAATGTTTCTCTCAAAAAAAATTGGAATTTTTTAAATTTTATTTTGATTTTACTATTGCATATGAGTTCGGATGCAGATTAGCCGCGTTCGTGTGGCCGCTACTAATCCAAGGCTGTGCCAACCGTCGATGCACTTCTCACGAGAATGTGCCCATGTCAACATCGGAATAGCGATCCTCCAATAGGACGCCGACACATGGGTGCAGGTGACGACGACCGCCCTAGTGCTTGCCTACACGGCTGTCTGTCGGGCCGACCAGACCGGCCTCGAAACCTACGCACGGAAACGAACTCACCGACAGTTTTACCAGCACCAAGGCACACGGCCAGTCGGGGCCCACTTGCCATCCAGCGAGCGCGAGGGCGTCCCCCGGTGCAACTTGGAATTCAAGTCCTTCGAGCGGTAGAATCGGATATAAACCTTCGAGCGGTAGTAGATGGAAGACGGTAGAATTGGATACGATTAATCTCGCAATCAGCGTGCCAATCCCTATCCGGTAAGACAGCGAGAGGACGGGCGGCGTAAAGATCGGCGCCGATCGCTGGCCGTCCATCTCGGAACCTGCGGACAGGCGTGAGCCGGGCGGGGTCCGCCACGAGGGAGGATACGCCGCCCGCGAGATCAGGTGGTATATTGGAGAAAACGTCAACGGAGCGTGGGTGCGTGTGTCTTGGACTATTGCCTTGCCGAAGACGACGATCTCTCTTCGCCTCTCCGTCCCCCCCAGGTCTCCTCCTCTGCTCGTCTCCGGTGAGTTCCTTCTCCAAAGCCCCAGTATATACGGATCCTCTCTTCGCTCGATCTGTGTTCGTTCATCGCCGCCGTCTCGATCAAACGCCGCGGCGAAGTTGGGATTCCGCGGGCTTGCTGCTTTGGTGGTGGGTGGGGGTGGGTGTTGTTCATTCATCGCTTTCTTGGCGAGACGCCATGCTTTAGGTTAGAATTACTGTGCGCGGAGGAGTCGGGGAGCTGTTCGATCATGCCGTGAGGGTTAGCAATCTCCGGTTGTTTCCTTGTGTCAGATCATGTTATGGAGCAGAGATCAGTGGCTTTGTTCTTTGCGCAGTTGATGAAATTATGACTAGCTTTTCAGTTCTGTTACAGAAAGTTTGGTCTCGTCTGCACCATGAATCACGGAATCGGCGTGGCCGGTAGAGGTCTAGAGATTCTGTTAGTCTGTCAAGTGTGGAACTCGTGGTATCTTTTGCTTTAGCTGCGTGTGGAAGGCTAAGTTTAGGCTGTGCCGTTGATCCAAAATTAGGTGAACACACCGGGTGTCACATCTTTGCTATTATTGGCTCTGTTCGATGGACGGCTGCTGTTGAAACACGGGTTTTCCACTTCTTTTTGTCTATAATTAAGTAAACAAATCAAACAAAGCATGATCTATTCTCCTGGTACGTATAAAAGCAAGGCAAATCTCTCTACCTTGGGGGGGTTGGTTGTTGGAAGAAACAACCACTAGCTTCGTTGGAGATCCATCAAAGGAACTAACGAGGCTAGAGGTTGGTTCTTCTAGCAAACTTAGGGGCCGCAAGTGTCTGGTCATTTCCTGCCCTTGTACCATATTTCCAGCCGTTTTCCAGGTTAGTTGGTCTGCCACTGTAGGAGGTTTTTCATTTGATAAACGTGACATGATTAATGGTTCATTCTCAGCATGCAGCGTGGGTGCAAATTTGATGAGTGGTGACCCTGCTAAATATTACTCTCTCCGTCCCAAAATAAGTGTCTCAACTTTGTACTACTAACTTTGGGATGGATGGAGTAGGAAAATAAACATCTAAGTTACATTTCAAATACCCCTAAACCTTAAACTATGGTGCTTGATCCGAAATTCATGGGAGTGGGGACTGATATAATGTTACGACCGGCAAATTTTCGTCAGTGAATATGATTAATTGTTACAAGAGATAAATGAAGTGTTCCTGTCATTTTTCGCTGGACATAAAGAGCCACTGTTTTAACGATATTTTTCCGATTTTCCCTCCGTCCTAAAATAAGTGACTCAACTTTGTAGTAGTACAAAGTTGAGTCACTTATTTTAGGACGGAGGGAGTATTTCATAACATTACTAATGCCTATGATTTTTTTTTTTGCATTTTTTAAACGCTAAAAAAATGCAAAAACAATATTAAAAAAACTGGGATATGTTTCAAGTTTAATGATTTTTCAAATTTCAGGTTAGCATTCAAGTTTAATTGTTCAGGGTCCAGGTGGATCAAGCACCAGGGTTAATAAGTATAACTGTTATCTATTTAGCTAGTGCTTGTTGTGGTTTACTAATGAGCATTCGCGTCCGGGGACTTTGATCCAACTTCAGCCGATGGGGAAACGGCAAGGGATGCACCGGTATCTGGACACGTGATGGACCCAGTAGTAAATATTCCTTTGTGGAAGGCTTTGGTTATACCTGGGTAGCAAAGCGAAGTTTCTGGTGGGTAGGTGTCTAAAACAACCCTCTGCAAGGAAGCACGCCCGTATCAATCCTTTAATCGGAGACTACTAAATTAGCACACCAGAATGCAGATTTAGGTGTTCCTTTCCAAAGTTACATACTGGTGAATTTGTTCGGATTCTTGATCATATACCTTGAAATAAAATAAACTGATGAATCTGCCCTTGTTTCTCGGTTCTTTCATTTCTTGAAAATTCTTCAACTTGTGAGTCTGATCTCAAGCATCCTTCGTTTTACACTTGAAATGCAGCATTTAGTACTTCGGTTGATGGCCTCGCCTGCAGCAGCAGCAGCAGCAGCTGAGTTCACTCGGGAAACTGTTCGCCGGTCGCTAATCGCAATCTCTCAGTCCCTCCCTGAGACTTCGCTCCTGAACCCCAAGGCCAACCCACCAAGCCCCACCCCTGGGGCAAACGCATATCGCGACGATGGGGCGGCGAAGTGCAGATCGAAGCTGATCTCGATCTCGTACCCGTCCACTCCTGATGCCCTATCCACGCCGTGCCCCCCGAAGAACGCTGCAACCGTGTTATCACTGACGCCTAATTAAGCGTGCATACATAAGTGTTTTTCTTCTTCTGAAGTTCTTCACCCTTCTGCTTTCTTGGTCTGGGTGTGGAATGGATGTACTCCGGTGCTTGTGTTTCCTGTATTCAAACTGAAACATTTGGGAAGGAAATGGAAACAATTGTACAGGGAACTGTGGTGTGATACACGAACTAGCTGCTGTAAACGAGTTTGTGGTTCCAATTTCTTGCAATCTCATAGTCTGTGGCGATTAGCACTATGTGTTGAAGGGGTTAAAGATATTAAGGCTGATATATTATCCGGTGGAAACGGTTCTTACCCTTCAAGATTAAAGAGCACAAATTTTGGAACTAAAAAGCGAGTTGTTTACCTAGAACCACCACACTTGAGGTTAGGGTAACAACTTAGTACCATATTTTAGGCAGGGTTCTGCGCCGGTTTCTAACACAGAGCCATATTCGAGGCACCACTGCGTGCCTTCCCAGCGGCCCTACCTCGCCTGTTTCTCCTGGATCCGGCGGGATCCCAGCGCCGCCACGCCGAGGCCGTGGCAGATAGAAACCGCCCGCGCTTGCCTACCTTCCTTCCTTCTCCTAGATCCGGTGGGAAAACCCAACGCCTTTATGCGCCCTTCATCACTGGTGGCGCCACACCCCTACCACCCATGCGCCTCGACCTACCTCCCAGGCGCCCTGCCTCCCACGCTTCTCCTGGATCTAGCAGCGCCGCCACGCCGAGGCCGGGCAGAAAGAGGCCGCCCGTGCACGCCTGCTAGTGGCTGAGTTTGCCGCCAGACTGCGTGCGGGGCCACGCCACGGGGAGTCGCGCTCATCATCGGGTCCGAGGAAGGAGGCCGCACACGCCTAATGTCGTCTCCGTCAGATGCACCGGCGTCGGCCCAAGGACGTCCCTGGCTCCCTCTAATGGCTCGGTGGCGGAGATGAGCAAGCCACATGGCAGGAGGAGCTCGTCGTGAAGCTACAGGGAAGAGGACGCCGATGCCGTCGCCTCCATGCTCCGATCGAATAGAGACGGGAGAATGATAACCACCGAGTCATTGAGAGGTGAGACCCACATTTGTTGTGCCACCTCATTGGGTCAATGTTTGTTTCACATTTAGTCTTTGCCACGTTGGCCCGGCGAGTGGGCCCAATCTGTCGGTTTCCCTGTTACTACGAGCAAATCAGACAATCAGTGCTCTTCGTTAGTAGTTAGGCACAAAATTGGTGGTTCCTTGTGCCTTGCCTCAAATGTGATACTAAGTTGTTACCCTAGCCTCAAGTGTGGTTGTTTTGGGTAAATAACTCCTAGAAAGCAGATAGTGAACACGTACCAACAAGCGTCACGAGACTAGCTTTGAAACGAGAAATGTGGATTTGAATTCAGGTTTTCCAGATGTGGCTGAAATGCAAGTCGTGTATCATGCTTGATAGAGTGAACCGACTTTCATAATTGAGACCCCTCCCTGCATTCACAAGCAAGAAGAGGGAGGTCATGTAGATACTTCGCTTTAATAAGCTGCAGCCACAAGCCCCCATCCTCCCTGAAGATCCGCCAAATCCATCTCAACATAAGGGTCATATTCGTGCGGTGGGACGCGAGAATACCTAGACCCCCTGGCCCTTGGTCCTTGGGTAAGCAGATATCTGCCGACTTGATCATATGGTATTTTTGGCGTCCATCTATTGTTGTCAAAAGAAGAGCAATAGTCTTTGTCAAAGGAGCTATGCACATCATCTGACAATATATCCAACCCCATCATATATACATGGGAAGGCTAGAGAGACATGAATTTATAAGCATGGATTTACTCCCTTTGAAAGTAAATCTTTTGCACCATGGGAGACGAGATACAACCCGTCCGACAAGTGGGTCAAAATCCCCAACAAGCAGGATCCTCGAGTTAGAAAGCGACATCCTCAGTTGTGCGATGGGGAAGGGATACAACTTGCAATTAAGGCTGTCCACAATCCGCTGCTGATCGACGACCAAATAGCCCATCATCACAGCCTCACTCTTATCAAAGTTGATCTTATGGCCGGACATGGACTCAAAGCATAGGAGAAGTGTTGTAGGGTGAAACCCTAGGTGGGATCTTTTCACACTTGGAGGGGGGGGGGGATGATGAACACACAAGAACACAAGGAGAAGAATCACTCAAACAAACCCAGATAACACATCCACTAGAGTAGCATACATGATATCCACAAGCATACAAGAACAATTCAAGGAAAATAGCACTAGGGTAAAGTTCTTCCCACTCCAAGGAGATGAGGTCTTGATGTTGATCTTCTCCAAGAGGAGGCATTGATAATCCACAAGGATTCTTCCCAAAGAGGGGTCTTGATCTCCAAGAGGAGGGAATACAAGGAGCAAAGCTCTCTAATGTCTATCAAATACTTTGCTCCCCCCTAACAATGAACTAGGAGAAGAGTACTTATAGGCTAGGGGCGAAATTGGGGAAAAACTAGGGTACAAGGGTCAAATGCCCATAGTGCACGCAGGCACACCCAGGGTAAAGGGGTCCAGGCACCCGGACTGGTCAGAGGCAGGCGCCAAGGAGGGGGTTGGCAGCCCGGGCACCCGTACGGGTGAGAGGGCCAGCGCCCTTAGCGGCTGGCGGGGCCGGGCACCCGGGGGTGGTGGCCTAAGCACCTAGGGGGCATCTCCAGCTCCTAGGCGGGGGAGGGCCGGGCACCCGGGGGTAGCGGCCCGGGCACCCAAGGCGATAGTGCAGCTCCCAGGCTGGGTGGCCGGGCACCCAGGGCGTCCAGGGCCAGCTTCCAGCCAGAGGTCGGGCACCCGGGGGCATAGGGGTCCGGGCACCCGGGGTGTCCAGTGCCTCCACGTCTTTGCGCCCTTCTTTCCCTTCCTCTTCCATAGTTGCTTGTACCTCCGTCCTTGCCTCTTCACGATCTTCTTCTTGGTACCTAAGAGTGCATAACACTTCCGTTTGAGGTAGGACCCAACTCTCGTGTGAATTCGAATGGAGTTCGAAGAGGAAGGAGTTAACCTCAGTTTTGATGGCACGTGGTGAGCTCTCGTCATTGGTCCTCCTCGTGCTTGTGGTGGTGACGTAACGTCCGTGGAAATGGTTGAGTGATGCTCTGCATCATGCCCCCCCTTGGGACAGATCCGTTCGCGGATCGTGATCTTCGTCACCATGGTATTGGGACACGTCCCTGACGTTAAAGATGTCACTTATGTTGTACTTGTCACGTGGAATGTCGATCTTGTAGGCGTTTTAATTGTAGCGTGCGAGCACCTTGAAGGGTCCATCGGCTCTCGGAAGTAGCTTGGATTTGTGCTCCTTGGGGAAGCGGTCATTGCGGAGATGTACCCATACGAGATCGCCCGGTTTGAACACCATTAGTGAGTTGCTGATGTTGACCTTGGTGGCGAGGCTGTGTACTTGACGCTCAATCATGGACCTTGTTTCTTCATGCATCTTCTTGAGGTAGGTGGCTCTTGCTCTAGCATCCATGTTTGCTCGTTCTTGGAGCGGTAGAGGAAGGATGTCCAAGGGCGACAAAGGGTTGAAGCCGTAGACAACCTTGAAGGGGGAATTGCCGGTAGTAGAGTGTCTTGCGAGGTTGTAGGCATACTCGGCAATCGGTAAGCACTCCTCCCACTCCTTGATGTTCTTCTTGATCAACACACATAGGAGAGTGGAGAGCGTCTGGTTGGTGACTTCCGTTTGGCCATCGGTTTGAGGGTGATAGGCGGTGGAGAATAGTAGCTTAATGCCGATCTTGGCGCATAGCGTCTTCCAAAAGTAGCTTAGGAACTTGACGTCTCGGTCTGACACAATTGTCTTTGGAACTCCATGTAACTTCAAGATTTCCCTACAAAAAAGATTTGCAACATGTGAAGCATCATCTATCTTATTGCATGGGATGAAATGAGCCATTTTAAAGAATCGGTCCACAACAACAAATACAGAATCCTTGCCATTTTGAGTCCTAGGTAATCCAAGCACAAAATCCATGCTAATATCTTCCCATGGTTGATGTGGAATAGGAAGTGGCATATGTAAACCATGGGATTGAGCTTGTGACTTAGCTTTGCGGCATTTAGAGCACTAGTTGGTGAAGCGTTAGACGTTGCATAACATCTTGGACCAACAATAGTTCTTGGAGAGCGTGGCAAAAGTCTTGTCGCGTCCAAAATGTCCCATGAGTCCTCCTCCATTAACCTCTTGCAAAAGTAACAAACGAAGAGAAGACTCAGGGATGCATAGTTTGTTAGCTCTAATTAGATAACCATTTTTGGTATAATATCGTTCCCAAGATGCGTGCGTCACACACTTAGCATAAGGAGTAGAAAAGTAGCATTGTGCTCATACAAGTCTTTGATATGCTCGAATCCAACAACATTGAATTCAAGTTGAGTAACTAACATCCATTTGCGGGAAAGAGCATCCGCCACAACATTTTCTTTGCCCTTAATGTACTTGATGCATAAGGGAAAGATTCAATCAATTCACTCCATTTAGCATGCTGTTTATTCAACTTGGTTTGGCCTTTAAGGTACTTAAGTGTTTCATGATCGGTATGTATGATAAATTCATGTGGGCGAAGATAATGCTCCCAAGTATGCAATACATGCACTAAGGCATACAATTCTTTGCCATAGATGGGATAGTTAAGTTGAGGACCAGAAAGTTTTTCACTAAAGTATGCAATGGGTTGCTTTTCTTGCATCAAAACTCCACCAATTCCATTACCACTAGCATCACAATGGACCTCAAAAGTTTAGTCGAAATTAGGCAAAGCAAGAATCGGAGCATGTGTAAGTAAGGATTTGAGCTCATCAAATGTGGTAGATTGCAAGGGTCCCCAAACAAAGGGTGCATTTTTCTTACTCAAGGCATGTAACGGTGCAGCAATAGTGCTAAAGTCTTTCACAAAGCAACGATAAAAATCTGCTAGACCAAGGAGGCTATGCACTTGTTGCAAATTAGTGGGTTGTGGCCAAGTTTTAATTGCTTCAATTTTGGACTCATGAACATGAACACCCTGGAAGAAACAATGAAACCCAAGAAAACAAGCTTGTCAACACCAAGTGTGCATTTTTTCATATCGGCATAAAGGCGTTCTTTTTGAAGAGTTTGCAAAATGGCCCTAAGATGATTTACATGATCTTTGAGGGATTTTCTAAACACAAGTATGTCGTCAAAGTAGACCAAAACAAAAACTCCAACGTAAGGGCGAAGCACAAAATGCATAACACGCATGAAATTACCGGGGGCTTCCGATAAACCCATAGGCATAACTAACCACTTGTACAAGCCAATTTAGTTTTAAAAGCGGTTTTCCATTGGTCACCTTCTTGAATGCGGATTTGGTAATAGCCACTTTTAAGATCAATTTTCGAGAAAATGGTGGCGCCGCAAAGCTCACCTAACATATCTCAAGGCGTGGTATAAGATGCCTATATCGAACGGTGATAACATTGATGAGTCTACAATCGGAACACATGTGAAAACTACCGTATTTCTTAGGCACAAGAATAACTGGAACGACACAAGGGTTTAAGATTTCACGCACATGGCCGTTGTCGATGAGTTGTTGTACTTGCCGTTGGATCTTCTTAGTTTCTTCGGGGTTGACGCGGTATGGAGCCTTGTCCAGAAGAGGTGCACTAGGGATGAGGTCGATCTAGTGTTCAATGCAACATAGAGGAGGGAGACCCGAAGGTAGCTCATCAGGGAAGACATCTGCGAATTCTTGCAACAAATTAGAGAACACTAGAGGGAGAGGATTAGAAGGGTTAGTACTTGCCACCTCATCTTTGCATAGTAGGACATAGTGGATGGCACTCGATGGGTTCTCACACACTTCTCTCGTCTCTCTTTTGGTGGCTAGGAGGACTGGGTTTTTCTCTCTCGGTGCAGAGTCACTCATTTTGGCTTGTGGCGCTCACTCTCTTCGTGGTGGTTCACTCTCTCACTAGTCTCTCCATGATGGGTGGATGCTTGCTTGTCGGTAATCACTTGACTTGTTGACATGGGTCGTAGCACGTACTCCCTTCCCTTCACCTTGAAGCTATAGTGGTTTCTTCTTTTGTTTTGGATGATGCCGCAGTCGAATTGCCAACGTCTACCTAAGAGGAGATGGCACACGAACATAGGAACCACATCACACTCCAAGGTGTCCTCGTAGGCGCCGATCTTGAATGAAATTTTTACGGTGTGCTCCACTTGAATGGTGCCAGAGTCGCTAAGCCATTGGACCTTGTAGGTACGAGGGTGCTTCTTCTTGACCAATTGTAGCTTGGAACATAGCTCTTAACTTGCCAAATTGTGGCAACTTCCTCCATCGATGATGACCTTCATGGAACACCCGTTGATTCCCGCTTTGGTGTGGAAGATGTGTCACCATTGGTCTTCGTATTGTTGGTGTTGGAGCGTCAAGACCTTGAAGACCACAAGGGCGGGACTTGAATCATTGTCACAAAAGACTTGATCATCTTCATCTTCGTTCACGCGCCGGTGCATGGCCACGTGCTCAAGGGCTTCCATTTCTTCTTCACTCATGGAGTCGTATGTGCCATCATCACTGAAAATCTTGGTTCGCTTGTTGGTGCATTGGAAGGACTTGTGCCCTCGTCCACAACATTTGAAGCACTTGAGAGAACTTGTCTTGACGGGATCCTCCGGTGGCGCAGATGATGGAGTCTTGGATTTGTAGTTGCTTGTTGGAGGACGAGTTGAGGAAGGCGTAACTTGCTTGGAATTTGACTTGTCGCCGGTTCTTGGTGATGCTCTAGTTGAGGTAGGAGGTGCCAAAGTCGTGGGAGCGTGAGTGTAGGAGCCGTAGGTCTTGGAAGAGTACTTGGCGTATTTGAAGTCATCTAGCACTTGTCGCTCTGCCTTGGCCGCTTGATGAACTAGCTCGAGAAGGTTGGAGTAGGGTTGGAAGTCGGCAATCCGCTTGATGGGGTGGTTGAGGCCGTTCGAGAATCGTGCCATAGTTTGCTCGTCATCTTCCTTGACATTGGCTCTTACCACGGAAATCTCCATTTCTTGGTAGTATTCTTCCACCATCTTCGTGCCTTGTTTGAGTAGTTGCAACTTCTTGAAAAGATCGCGGGTGTAGTGTGTAGGCATGAAGCAAGCTCGCATGACATCCTTCATTTGTGTCCAAGTTGTGATGGGTGGTTCACCTCTTGCTTGTCGTTGCTCGATCACTTGTTCCCACCAAATGAGGACGTAGTGTTGAAAATCGAGGGAGGCCATGGCGATCTTCTTTTCTTCGTCGTAGTTATGAAGACGAAATATCTTGTCCACTTTCAATGCCCATAAGAGATATTCTTTGGGATCATTGCTTCCGGAGAACTTGGGCATGGTGAACTTGAGCTTGCCGTAGTGGATTTCTTCATCATAATGGCGGTTTTGATGTCGCTCTTGCCATGGAGGAAGGTCCTCAAATGCTCATTCCTCTTGATGTTGCTCTTGGCGTGGAGGAGGGGCTTCAAGCAATGTTCCGCTTGGTGTCGTTCTTGTCGTGGAGGAGGACGAGGCATATGCGGCTTCTTCTTGTCATGCTTGACAAAGTGCTTCTTCTTGTTCACACACTTGGCGGTTGCGCTCGTCGACGGCTCTAGTGGCCTCGTGGAGTGCTCGTTGTGCTTCGAGTACTTGTGCTTCACGACACTCTTGTGCTTGTCAGATTGCATCCTCGTCTTGAGGTGCTTGATGTTGCACTTGTGGAAGTTGCCCTTGGTCCTCGGCTCTTGAGCTTGGCATCTTGCCCTTTCATTTACCCGGACTTGGTCTTGCAAACCATTGTCATCACTGGTACAGTGAGATGCTATACAAATTGTTTTAAACCCCATTCCGCGATGGCGTTATGAACCATCGCCTAGTGAGTGACTGCGATAGGGGGGGTCCTTCCCACATGACCCACAAACCATCGGGGATAGGCCCTCCTGAGTCCTGACACACACGCTCGGCAAAATGAGGTCGTATGCGACGGGTGAGCGATCAAATACGATTATACAGGTCCAATCTGTTTCGGTCGTAAGTACATCCCACATAGTCAATCCCAAATAAATGTTTCCGTTTGTTATGTACATTCCACACAGTCAATCCAAGGAATATGTTTCCATTCTTATGTACACCCCACACAGTTAATCCAGGGAAATGTTTCCGTTCGTATGTACATCCCACAAAGTCAATCTAGGGAAAACGTTTCCGTTCGTATATACATCCCACACAGTTTTATGTATAGGCTCATGTGTGATAGGTGTAACTATCACAGACGCTCTGCCTTGGTTAACCGTTTGCTTTTATTCAACTACATCACACACGATTTGATGAAGAAAACTGTATGGCATTAGGCTGTCCATCACAAGCGCTTTTACTGCTAGAACCGTTTGCAAAGTTTTGTGACCCATTTAGTAGGTTTATTAGTTTACAATTAATAATTCCAGTATTACACAAATTCACATTTCATATCGAATAGTTGTTTGCCAATTTCATATCAGGTACATAAATATATTTTAACATCATAGTATGATAGCTACCTGAAAATAGCACAGTACAACATATAGCTAGTTTAGCTTCATAAGAACAATATTAGAATAACATATTCATTTCCCTAATCGAGATCATCCAGGCTCGTCTTATCCACCACTACTTTCAGTTCAGTAAGAACATATTTTGCACTACCCAACTGGGAAAGTGTCTCCTCCTTCGCCAACACCATCTTAGAAAAGTCTGATTTAAAAATTTGAGCTCATTCTCCACCTTCATATTTTTACCCCACATCTTCAAATATTCCTCAGCATTGACAACACTCTCTCTAAGACTACCTCTGTTCTCTTCTTCATACATGCTCCAGAGTTTTGCTAGGCACAGCTTCAAAGACTGTGGCCACTCTTGATCAACCCACTCCAGGTAAGAACACTTCCGTTCATCCTATAATATTTAAAACTAGATCAGTAACAATTGTAGGGGAGATGGGTTTATAGCAACATAGAAAATTACCAATACTGATTTAAAAAAATAAAGAAACAGGTTAATTATGACACATCTTCTCAAAAAGATCAATGTGCAAATGAATTAATTGCTAGTGAGACAACAACCAAATCCTGAAACATCAGAAGCTAAAACTAACTACAACAACGCTATAAGTTCTTACTCATGTACTATAAATAACAAATTGAACATTGTATGAGGAGGCTAAATATAACTGCAACAGCATAGCGACAGTGTTTGGATGACAGCAAATTGATACTAATAGGTGTGTAATGGCACAAATTTACTAACATAGAACTAATAGCACTAAGGTCGTCCACTATGTATGACAAAACTGGTGTAAAGACAACTTCTGCTACATTTCACGCTGGTGCCATGCACCGGCGAGCCAATGCAGCGAAAAAAAAATCAAGGACCCAGACTCCGAAGCACCTAGTTGCTTTGATGCCCAGTTCCTGTTGGGGAACGTAGCAATAATTCAAAATTTTCCTTCGTATCACCAAGATTGATCTAGGAGATGCTAGCAACAAGAGAGAGGGATGATACGTCTCCAACATATCTACTTTTCCAAACACTTTTGCCCTTTTTTGGACTCTAACTTGCATGATTTGAATGAAACTAACCCGGACTGACGCTGTTTTCAGCAGAACTGCCATGGTGTTATTTTTGTGCAGAAACAAAAGTTCTCGGA
Organism: Triticum aestivum; assembly: GCF_018294505.1. Taxonomy (NCBI): domain Eukaryota; kingdom Viridiplantae; phylum Streptophyta; class Magnoliopsida; order Poales; family Poaceae; genus Triticum; species Triticum aestivum. The sequence goes on along the minus strand of NC_057810.1, from coordinate 530,586,440 downwards.
ATGACATGAAAATCCTCGGAGATAAGTTTCAGAAAATATAAAAAAATACTAGCAAAAGATGAAGGTCAGGGGGCCCACACCCTGTCCATGAGGGTGGGGGCGCCCCCCTATAGGGCGCGCCCCCTGTCTCGTGGGCCCCCTGATGCTCCACCGACCTCAACTCCAACTCCATATATTCTGTTTCGCAGAGAAAAAAATCAAAGAGGAAGTTTCATCATGTTTTACGATATAGAGCCGCCGCCAAGCCCAAAAACCTCTCGGGAGGGCCGATCTGGAGTCCGTTCGGGGCTCCGGAGAGGGGGATTCGTCGCCGTCGTCATCATCAACCATCCTCCATTACCAATTTCATGATGCTCACAGCCGTGCGTGAGTAATTCCATTGTAGGCTTGCTGGACGGTGATGGGTTGGATGATATTTACCATGTAATCAAGTTAGTTTTGTTAGGGTTTGATCCCTAGTGTCCACTATGTTCCGAGATTGATGTTGCTATGACTTTGCTATGCTTAATTCTTGTTACTAGGGCCCGAGTGCCATGATTTCAGATCTAAACCTAATATGTTTTCATGAATATATGTGAGTTCTTGATCCTATCTTGCAAGTCTATAGTCACCTATTATGTGTTATGATCCGACAACCCCGAAGTGACAATAATCAGGATACTTCTCGGTGATGATCGTAGTTTGAGGAGTTCATGTATTTACTATGTGTTAATGCTTTGGTCCGGTTCTCTATTAAAAGGATGCCTTAATATCCCTTAGTTTCCACTAGGACCCCGCTGCCACGGGAGGGTAGGACAAAAGATGTCATGCAAGTTCTTTTCCATAAGCACGTATGACTATATTCGGAATACATGCCTACATTACATTGATGAACTGGAGCTAGTTCTGTGTCACCCTATGTTATAGCTATTACATGAGGAATCACATCCGACATAATTATCCATCACTGATCCAATGCCTACGAGCTTTTCATATATTGTGCTTCGCTTATTTACTTTTCCGTTGCTACTGTTACAATCACTACAATACTGCTATCTTTACCTTTGCCACTGTTACCATTACTATCATACTACTTTGCTACTAAATACCTTGCTGCAGATACTAAGTTTTCCAGGTGTGGTTGAATTGACAACTCAACTGCTAATACTTAAGAATATTCTTTGGCTCCCCTTGTGTCGAATCAATAAATTTGGGTTGAATACTCTACCCTCGAAAGCTGTTGCGATCCCCTACACTTGTGGGTTATCAAGACTAATTTCTGGCGCCATTGCCGGGGAGCATAGCTCTATTCTCTGAGTCACTTGGGATTTATATCTACTAATCACTATGAAGAACTTGAAAGATCAAAGAACCAAAATCTATCCCTCAACTACGAGGGGAGGTAAGGAACTGCCATCTAGCTCTGCACTAGATTCTCCTTCTGTTATGAGTAAGCTTGCGACACCTATACCTGCTACTGCTAAGAATTCTGATATGTCGCATGTTATTGATGATGCCACTTCTGCTATGCATGATTCTTATGATGAAACTACTTCTATGCTTGATACTACTGTGCCATTAGGTGAATTTCTTGATGAACAATTTACCAGGGCTAGGGAGAATGAAATTATTGATGAAAGTGGTGATGAAGGTTCTCCTCCTAATTATGAATTGCCTGTTGTTCCCGAGGGTTATGTTATGGATGAAGAAGCTGCTAGAGCTATTTTTGTTTGCAAGGATAGATACAATCTTAAGAAGTTATTAGCTAAATGGAAGCAGCAATCCCTTAATGCTAGAATGAAACCTGACCCTCCTTTTGCTACTTCACCTATCTGTGTTACTAATAAGGATTATGAATTCTCTATTGATCCTGAGATTATTACTTTAGTTGAATCTGATCCTTTCTATGGCACTGAATCTGAAACTGTTGTGGCACATCTTACCAAGTTGAATGATATAGCCACCCTGTTTACTAATGATGAGAAGTCTCGCTATTATTATATTCTTAACATATTTCCGTTCTCATTAAAAGGCGATGCTAAAACTTGGTTTGATTCTCTTGATCCTGGTTGTGTGCGTAGTCCCCAGGATATGATTTATTACTTCTCTCCTAAATATTTCCCTGCTCATAAGAAACAAGCTGCCTTGCGGGAAATATATAATTTTGTGCAAACCAAAGAAGAGAGTCTCCCACAAGCTTGGGGGAGGCTTCTTCGATTACTTAATGCTTTGCCTGATCATCCTCTTAAGAAAAATGAAATACTTGATATCGTCTATAATGGACTAACCGATGCTTCCAAGGACTACTTGGATAGTTGTGCTGGTTGTGTTTTCAGGGAAAGAACAGTCGACCAAGCTGAATTATTACTGAACAATATGTTGACAAATGAAAATAATTGGACTCTTCCTGAGCCAATTCCTGAGGCAACTCCTGAACCAATTGAGCCAACTCCTGAGCCTATTCCTAAACCTACTCCGAAGAAGAGGGGTGTTCTATTTCTCAGTCCTGAAGATATGCAAGAGGCAAAGAAATCAATGAAAGAAAAAGGTATTAAAGCTGAAGACGTTAAGAATTTACCTCCTGTTGAAGAAATACATGGTCTTAATATACCGCCTATTGAAGAAACACATTGTCTTGATAACCCGACACAGGTAGTGAAGGTAAATTATCTCTATAGATATGATAAAGTTGAAATCCCGTCTACTAAATTTCGTAGCCAGTGCTTAGATGAATTTGATGATTTTATGGATAGACAAGCAAATTTCAATGATTATGTTAGTAGACAATTGAAAAATAATGCTTATATGATTGGACGCTTGAGTGATTATATGTCTAGAGTTAAGGTTGAACTTAAAATCGCTAGTAAACATGCTTCTATGGTCACCACTCAAGCCGAACAAGTACTTAAGGCTCAAAATGAATTGCTAGATGAACTAAATAATAAACATGATTTTGCTGTTAGAGTGGCTACTAGAACTGGTAAAATGACTCAGGAACCTTTGTATCCTGAAGGCCACCCTAAGAGAATTGAACAAGATTCTCAGAATAATAATCTTGATGCTCCTAGTTCTTCTAAGAAGAAGAAAAAGAAAAATGATAGGACCTTGCATGCTTCTAGTGAACCTAATGTAGAAACACATGAGAATCCTAATGATACTTCTATCTCTGATGTTGAAACACAATCCGGAGATGAACATGAACCTGATGATAATGCTAATAATGATGTTCATGTAGATGCTCCACCTAGTAATAACAATGATATAGAAATTGAACCTGCTGTTGGTCTTGATAACCCACAATCAAGAAAACAACGTTATGATAAGAGAGATTTTATTGCTAGGAAACATGGTAGGGAAAGAGAACCATGGGTTCAGAAACCCATGCCCTTTCCTCCTAAACCATCCAAGACAAAGGATGATGAGGACTTTGAGCGTTTTGCTAAAATGATTAGACCTATTTTCTTACGCATGCGCTTAACTGATATGCTTAAAACAAACCCTTATGCTAAATACATGAAATGTATCATCACTAATAAAAGGAAAATACCTAAAACTAAAATCTCCACCATGCTCGCTAAATATACCTTTAAGGGTGGAATACCTAAGAAACTTGGTGATCCCGGAGTACCCACTATACCTTGCTCCATTAAAAGAAATTATGTTAAAACTGCCTTATGTGATTTAGGAGCCGGTGTTAGTGTTATGCCTCTTTCCTTGTACCGTAGACTTGAATTAAGTAAGTTGACACCCACCGAGATATCCTTGCAAATGGCTGATAAATCAACTGCTATACCTGTTGGCATTTGTGAGGACGTGCCTGTTGTTGTTGTTGCGAATGTTACTATCTTAACAGACTTCGTCATTCTTGATATTCCTGAGGACGACAGTATGTCGATTATCCTCGGTAGACCCTTTTTAAATACTGCAGGTGCTGTTATTGATTGCAACAAAGGCAATGTCACCTTTCATGTTAATGGAAACGAGCACACGGTACATTTTCTGAGGAAACAACCTCAAGTTCATAGCATAAATTCTATTGGGAAAATTCCATCAATTACATTTTGAGGTTTTGAATTTCCTCTTCCTACTCCAAAGAAAAAGTGTGATATTCTTATTATTGGGTATGTTTATATCCCCATTGAGGTAACCTAGTGTCACTTCAAAATTTCTCCGGTTTTATGTGATTCGGAATGAGTTTGTTAACAAGACTTGATCAACCTTGTTAGTGGATTCCTTTTGATGATCATGAGATGGATGAAACTAGGAGGCACAACCCTGTGTACCCTCTCTTTACTTTCTATTACTTAGAATAAATAAAGTAGAAATAAAATTTTTTGTCTGTTTTCTGAATTATCCATGCAATAAAAAATATCCCGAAAATAAAAGTGCTCCAAATGCCCTGCAAATTTAGTATGATTTTTTGTGGATTATTTAAGGATTTTAGGCACTGAAAACACTGCAGGGGGGTCTGCCACCTGGCCACGAGGGTGGAGGGCGCGCCCCCCCTATAGGGCGCGCCCCCTGTCTCGTGGGCCCACGGTGGACCCCCTCCACTTATTCCTGCACCCACACACTCCATCTTCCTCCCAAAAAAATCATCATCTAGCTCAAGCACGAGTTCCAGCCCATTTTGCTGCGATTTTCGATCTCCTTGCTCAAAGCCCCATTCACAAAACTGCTTTGGGAGATTGTTGCTTGGTATGTGGCTCCTCCATTGATCCAATTAGTTTTTGTTCTAGTGCTTTATTCATTGCAAATTTTGCTGCATAGGTGACCCTGTTCTTGAGCTTCCATGTTAAATTTTTGAGGTCCCAAGTGATTTTAATGCATGATATAGGCTCTAGGCACTTGTAGGAGTAGTTGCTATCAATCTTGTTCAGTTTTATTTACTTTTATTTTGAAGTTACTAAAAATTTCAGAAATATTGCAGAAAAAGAAATATGTTCAGGAAAATGTACCAAGGTGGTTCTTCAAGGAAGAAAGGACCCCGGCTCGCAATACGTGAGCTTGATGACAAATTACCAAGGGAAGCTTATGTATGGCCTTGTGAATGGCCATTGGAGCCATTTATGGTTGCAGTGGGTATCAAGGATGAATTTAACGCATATGTGCATAATGCCGACCTTGAGGCGTTCATGCAAGATAAGTGCCCGCAGTACCAGTACTTAACTGATTCATTTGTGAGAAGGTTTACATTTACATCTTCACGCAATTCTCAAAGTGTCCTGTTTGATATTTATGATAAATCATATACCATGGACCTAGAAGATTTTACTACTGCCTGCAAACTCCCGCAGTGGGGCAATGTTAATGATCCCCACAAATCTGAATTTAAAGACTTCCTTGCTAGTATTACTGTGGGAGAATCTAGGGAAATAACACAAGCTACCATAGGGAGCATTCATTTTCCTTCCATACATTATTTTGCTCTCTTCATTGGTAGATGTATTAATGGTAAAGATGAAGCATGTCACATGTGTGTCCCTGATTTGTGTGTTCTCAAGAGTGTTGTATTAGGTGATAAACAATACAACTTGGGGGCAATTGTTGCACGTAGGTTGCATCATAATGCTTTAGCTGGAAACATTTTCGGAGGAATTTATGCAACCCGTGTGGCTAATTATCTTGAGATACCTATACATGAAAATGATACGGAATTTCTTCCTGCTTATTTAGATCATAATGCTATGATTAGTCATCAATTCCTTGAAAGGAATGACCAATTCCTCCAATGCCGACTAATCTTTGACAGAAGTCATGTTGTCCATATTACTCTCCCTGCTCCTACCCTTTTTGACTATCAGGCAAAACGAAGATATGCTGTCACCAGGGAGGAGGCAAATGAACACGAGAGGAGGGCGGAAGCAGCCCGTCGTTAGGCAGCAGCTGAGGAGGCAATGACTGCTGCATCTCAGTACGACCCCAGTTACAACTACGGATATCAACCAGGCTATCCATGGCCATAAACCAACTTAGGCCAAAAACCTAAGCTTGGGGGAGTACGAATTTCCCAACGACTTTACATTCATGTCCCCACACTATTCTAGTCGTCGGTGCTCATACTCTTTCATTGTACTATCCATGCTAGTTTAAATTCTTTTTCTAGTTTTCTTCTTGTGTGTTTGATAAACCTTATAAAAAACCAAAAAAATTAGTTAGTTTAATTTTCATGCATGTAGTAGAAATAATTAAAAAGAAAACCCAAAAAGATTTCTCGTTCTTCTTTTACTTGTTGGGAGCTTTCCCGTGTAAATAGTTTTATTTCTTTTCTTTCCTTTGGGGGTCGAGAGTAGAAGATCATATTGAAAATGTTTAAGTGGCTCTCATATGCATGATTGTTTATTTAATCAAGAGCCCATATTATCTTGTCTTCTCTCTTGAAATGAATACTTGCAGACTCCAGCTTAGTCCAATGCACGTGCACTCTTATTATTATACACCATCGTTCGGGCGTGCAAGTGAAAGGCAATAATGACGATATATGATGGACTAATTGAGATGAGAGAAGCTAGTATGAACTCGACCTCTTTTGTTTTTGTAAATATGATGAGTTCATCGTTCCTGATTCAGCATATTATGAAGTAGACATGTTTGCACTGACATTTAGAGATTTCAGTTGCTTATGCCATGCTTAATTAGCTATGAGTTATAATGGTTTACCTTGCATGCCAACATGCTATTAAAATGATTGTGATGTGGTATGATGAGATGGTATCCTCCTTTGAATGAATTGAGTGACTCAACTTGGCGCATGTTCGCGCATGTAGTTGAAACAAAATCAACATAGCCTTCACGATATTTATGTTCATGGTGGATTATATCCTACTCATGCTTGCACTTAGTGTAAATTAATTTTAATGCATGTTCATGACTGTTGTCGCTCTCTCAGTTGGTCGCTTCCCAGTCTTTTGCTAGCCTTCACCTGTACTAAGCGGGAATGCTGCTTGTGCATCCACACTCCATGAACCCCAAAGTTGTTCCATATGAGTCCACTATACCTTCCTATATGCGGTATTTGCCTACCGTTCCAAGTAAATTTGTATGTGCCAAACTCCAAACCTTCAAATGAAATTCTGTTTTGTATGCTCGGGCAGCTGATGTTCCAACTAGGTATGTCTGTATCTTCCATGCTAGGTGGGTTATTCTCAAGAGGACTGGACTCCGCTTCTCATTCATGAGAAAGGGCCGGTAACCGGGATGCCCAGTCCCATGATCCAAAAAGATCAAAGCAAATCAAAATAATTAAACAAAACTCCCCCAGGATTGTTGTTAGTTGGAGGCACTCGTTGTTTCGAGCAAGCCATGGATTGATGCTGTTGGTGGTGGGGGAGTATAAACTTTACCATTATGTTTGGGAACCGCCTATAATGCATGTAGTATGGAAGATATCGCCATCTCATAGTTGTTGCGTTGACAGTGAAAGTATGCCGCTCAAAATGTTATTTATCTCTCTATTTCAAAATCGAGCTCTGGCACCTCTACAAATCCCTGCTTCCCTCTGCGAAGGGCCTATCTATTTACTTTTATGTTGAGTCATCACCTTCTTATTAAAAAGCACCCGCTCGAGAGCACACTGTCATTTGCGTGCATTACTGTTAGTTTATATTGGGTATGACTTGACTGGATCTCTTTTACCATGAATTACAATGTTTAGTCAGTCCTTGATCTTTAAAGGTGCTCTGCATTTATGTTTTGCGGTCTCAGAAAGGGCTAGCGAGATACCATTTTGTTATATCATATTATGATTGTTTTGAGAAAGTGTTGTCATCCGAGTTTTATTATTATCGTTCGCTAGTTGATTATGCCATTGATATGAGTAAACATGAGACCTGAGTGTTATTGAGAATATGGTTAGTTCATAATCTTTGCTGAAACCTTGAATGCTGGCTTTACATATTTACAACAACAAGAGCAAACAGAGTTTGTAAAAGTTTTCTTTATCACTTTTAGTTTGTCAACTGAATTGCTTGAGGACAAGCAAAGGTTTAAGCTTGGGGGAGTTGATACATCTCCAACGTATCTACTTTTCCAAACACTTTTGCCCTTGTTTTGGACTCTAACTTGCATGATTTGAATGAAACTAACCCGAACTGACGCTGTTTTCAGCAGAACTACCATGGTGTTATTTTTGTGCAGAAACAAAAGTTCTCAGAATGACCTGAAAATCCTCGGAGATAAGTTTCAGAAAATATAAAAAATACTGGCAAAAGATGAAGGCAAGGAGGCCCACACCCTGTCCACGAGGGCGGGGGGTGCGCCCCCCCATAGGGCATGCCCCCTGTCTCGTGGGCCCCCTAATGCTCCACCGACCTCAACTCCAACTCCATATATTCCGTTTCGCGGAGAAAAAAATCAGAGAGGAAGTTCCATCGTGTTTTATGATACGGAGCAGCCGCCAAGCCCAAAAACCTCTTGGGAGGGCTGATCTGGAGTCTGTTCGGGGCTCCGGAGAGGGGGATTCATCGCCGTCGTCATCATCAACCATCCTCCATCACCAATTTCATGATGCTCACCGCCGTGCGTGAGTAATTCCATCGTAGCTTGCTTGACAGTGATGGGTTGGATGAGATTTACCATGTAATCAAGTTAGTTTTGTTAGGGTTTGATCCCTAGTATCCACTATGTTCTGAGATTGATGTTGATATGACTTTGCTATGCTTAATGCTTGTCACTAGGGCCCGAGTGCCATGATTTCACATCTGAACCTATTATGTTTTCATGAATATATGTGAGTTCTTGATCCTATCTTGCAAGTCTATAGTCACCCATTATGTGTTATGATCCGACAACCCCGAAGTGACAATAATCGGGATACTTCTCGGTGATGACTGTAGTTTGAGGAGTTCATGTATTCACTATGTGTTAATGCTTTGGTCCAGTTCTCTATTACAAGGAGGCCTTAATATCCCTTAGTTTCCACTAGGACCCCGCTGCCACGGGAGGGTAGGACAAAAGATGTCATGCAAGTTCTTTTCCATAAGCACGTATGACTATATTCGGAATACATGCCTACATTACATTGATGAACTTGAGCTAGTTCTGTGTCACCCTATGTTATAGCTATTACATGAGGAATCACATCCGACATAATTATCCATCACTGATCCAATGCCTACGAGCTTTTCATATATTGTGGTTCGCTTATTTACTTTTCCGTTGCTACTGTTACAATCATTACAATATTACTATCTTTACCTTTACCATTGTTACCATTACTATCATACTACTTTGCTACTAAATACCTTGCTGCAGATACTAAGTTATCCAGGTGTGGTTGGATTGACAACTCAACTGCTAATACTTAAGAATATTCTTTGGCTCCCCTTGTGTCGAATCAATAAATTTGGGTTGAATACTCTACCCTCGAAAGCTGTTGCGATCCTCTACACTTGTGGGTTATCAAGGGAGTGCATCTTCATACCTCTTGAAGATCGCTAAGCGGAGGCGTTTCAAGAACGCAGTTGATGGAGTCGTACTCGCGGCGGGTTCAAATCGCGGAAGATCTGATCTAGCGCCGAACGGACGGCGCCTCCGCGTTGAACACATGTATAGCCCAGGGACGTCTCCTCCTTCTTGATCCAGGAAGGGGAGAGGATAAGTTGAGGGAGAACTCCAACAGAACGACGGCGTGGTGGTGGTTGAGCTCGTGGTTCTCCGGCAGGGCTTCTCCAAGCACTACGGAGGAGGAGGAGATGTTTGAGGAGGGAGGGGCTGCGCCAGGAAAGGGTGTGGCTGCCCTCTCTCTCCCTCACTATATATAGGGGGAAGGGGGGAGGAGGAGGCACCCTAGGGTTTCCCTAGGGGAGAGGCGACGGCCACAGGGGAAACCCTAGATGGGTTTGGGCGCCCCACCCCTAGGAAACTTGCCCCCAAGCCGGGAGGGGTGGCTGCCCTAGGGGAGGCGCCCCCACCTCTCCAGGTTACGTGAGATGGGGTGGGAGGGGCGCACATCCCCTTAGTGGGCTGGTGTGCCCCTTCCCCTTGGCCCATAAGGCCCCCAACGTTTGCCGGGCCCTCCGAAACTCCTTTCGGACACACTGGTCATCACCTGGTACCCCCGGAACAATTCCGAACTCCAATACCCTTCGTCCAATATACCGATCTTCACCTCCGGACCATTCAGGAGTTCCTCTTCATGTTCGGGATCTCATCCGGGACTCCTAATAACCTTCGGTAACCACATACTATTCCCATTACAACTCTAGCGTCACCGAACCTTAAGTGTGTAGACCCTACGGGTTCGGGAACCATGCAGACATGACCGAGACACCTCTCCGGCCAATAACCAATAGCGGGATCTGGATACCCATATTGGCTCCCACATATTCCATGATGATCTCATCGGATGAACCACAATGGCGGGGATTCAATCAATCCCGTATACAATTCCCTTTGTCCATCGGTATGTTACTTGCCCGAGATTTGATCGTCGGTATCCCTATACCTTGTTCAATCTCGTTACCGGCAAGTCTCTTTACTCGTTCCGTAATGCATGATCCCATGACTAACTGCTTAGTCACATTGAGCTCATTATGATGATGCATTACCGAGTGGGCCCTGAGACACCTCTCCGTCATTCGGAGTGACAAATCCCAGTCTTGATTCGTGCCAACCCAACAGACACTTTCAGAGATACCTGTAGTGTATCTTTATAGTCACCCAGTTACATTGTGACGTTTGGTACACCCAAAGCATTCCTACGGTATTCAGGAGTTGCACAATCTCATGGTCTAAGGAAATGATACTTGACATTAGAAAAGCTCTTAGCAAACGAACTACACGATCTTGTGCTATGCTTAGGATTGGGTCTTGTCCATCACATCATTCTCCTAATGATGTGATCCTATTATCAACGACATCCAATGTCCATGGTCAGGAAATCATAACCATCTATTGACCAACGAGCTAGTCAACTAGAGGCTCACTAGGGACATGTTGTGGTCTATGTATTCACACATGTATTATGGTTTCCAGTTAATACAATTATAGCATGAATAATAGACAATTATCATGAACAAGGAAATACAATAATAACCATTTTATTATTGCCTCTAGGGCATATTTCCAACAGTTCCTTCATGCTATAAAGATTTAGTATTTTACTTCTTGGCTGCTCATATGTGTGGACCAAAGTTGGCTGCACAAACTGCTGAAGCAGTGCCAAATAATTTTCTAATGGCATCGCTGATGAGATGGCAACATTTTTAGATACTAGGTACAAACTGTGACACTGTCTTAGGATGCGTTTGGTTGAAGGTGTGGTATGAATGGGTTGGGACCATGACAGTGTTTGAATCACATCTAACAAATGATTTGTAACAACAAAAGTGGGGCTATCCTTCTCTACACATCCTGAAACTTCCTCCCACTGTCCAGAGATTCAAACGGAACTAGCTTCATGCATGAATATTGATGGTGACAACGAGCAGATATATCTTCAGCCACCCCGCTCCATTCGTTGCAAGTGATGGTCCTAGGCAGCTACAAGAGGAAGAAATGACTCTAATCGGCCGCCAGGTTCAAATCCTTCATTCCAAGTCATAGCCCAAGATAGAGAAGAGAGGCGTACCCGGGTGGTGAAGGAGTCGTCATCGGAGGAGGAACCACTGGAGAGGTCATTAAAGAAGACCATGGCGACCCTGACGGTAAATGTGACTTGCTATAGTGAGAGCGAGGAAGCTAACGAGGAACTTGCTATAGCTTAGGAAGGAAGGAAGGAGGAAACGGGGGAAATGTTACTTGTGGTCAGGGAGAAAAGGGGGTGGGGAAGGGGGGCGGGGTAGATATTTCGGCGGTAGGCCAAAAATTTCAAAATGTGGAGGGAAACTTTGCGCGTGGTGCCGCCAGTCACCATTCACTTTGAATGATTGTGTGCATCGCAAACGATTCTTCTGCTTGACGCACATGGGATGAGTTTGATAATTCAAATTTTGGTGGAAATTTCCATGGGTACTTCTCATCCACGTCATTGCATAATTTAATATCACTTGCTAATTTGGGCACACAAAAGAGCGTACAACACATAGACCACACTTACTGAATTGAGCAATTTTAGTAATTAAACAGAGCCAGTTTTGACCTAAACATTGCTCTAACAAAAGACCAACATTAAAAACAAAGCCTAAGTACGCATAATTTTAAAGAAGTCGCTGCTACACCGGCCTATGTATCGCTGGTGTGAGATGAGACGTCGATGACTTGTCCTGGCGACATGCCGCCGTTGGTGGACTCCGCGTCCCTCTTGCTGAAGTTGACTGCGTCCTTGTCCTCGTCCTCGGCACCGCCCTCAAGGTTGTAGTACTCGTAGTAGTGGCTGCACTAGAGCTCGCGTTGGTACTCCACCATCGATTCTTTGACAAACAGACTCTTCTCTACCCCGACCTCGGCCACGCGCAATTCCTCCTCTCGGTGCTCCCTGATCTCTGCCGCCTCCTGCATCTCCAGCTCCTGCTCGACGATCTCATGAGGAAGCAGGTGCTCCATGGCCACCGCAGCCTTTTCGGACATGGGTTGCATGCTAGATTCCGAGGTGGCCTGGAATATCTTGGCGTGTTCGTCCTCGATCTTGGCATGGATGGCCTCGACCCAGGCCAGGGTGACATCAGTGGCACATGTGGCAGCTCGAGCACTCTCGGCATTTGCAGCCACCATTGCAGCAGCTGCTGCTGCAGCCGTCTCGGCTACTGCAGCTGCCCTATGATACGTCTCCAACGTATCTATAATTTTTGATTGTTCCATGCTATTATATTACCTGTTTTGGATGTTTATGGGCTTTATTTTACACATTTATATCATTTTTGGGACTAACCTACTAACTGGAGGCCCAGCCCGTATTGCTGTTTTTTGGCCTATTTTAGTATTTCTAAGAAAAGGAATATCAAACAGAGTCCAAACGGAATGAAACCTTCGGGAGCGTGATTTTTGGAACGAACGTGATCCAGAGGACTTGGAGTGCAAGTCAAGAAGCAGCCAAGGCTTCCACGAGATAGGAGGGCGCGCCCCCCCTATAGGGCGTGCCCCCTGTCTTGTGGGCCCCTCGGGCATCCACCGACGTACTTCTTCCTCCTATATAAGCCTACGTACCCCGAAAACATCCAGGGAGCACCTGAAACAGAATTTCCACCACTGTAACCTTCTGTATCCGCGATATCCCATCTTGGAGCCGTCGCCGGCGTTCTGCCGGAGGGGGAATCGACCATGGAGGGCTTCTACATCAACACCATAGACCTTCTGATGAGTTGTGAGATGTTTACCACAGACCTACGGGTCCATAGTTATTAGCTAGTTGGCTTCTTCTCTTTTTTTGGATCTCAATACAATGTTCTCCCCCTCTCTTGTGGAGATCTATTTGATGTAATCTCTTTTTGTGGTGTGTTTGTCAAGATCTATGAATTCTTTTATGTATGATTGAGTTTATCTATGAATAATATTTGAATCTTCTCTGAATTCTTTTATGTATGATTGAGTTATCTTTGCAAGTCTCTTCGAACTATCGGTTTGGTTTGTCCTACTAGATTGATCTTTCTTGCCATGGGAGAAGTGCTTAGCTTTGGGTTCAATCTTGCGGTGTTCTTACCCAGTGACAGAAAGGGTTGCAAGACACATATTGTATTGTTGCCATCGAGGATAAAAAGATGGGGTTTATATCATATTGCTTGAGTTTATCCCTCTACATCATGTCATCTTGCTTAATGTGTTACTCTGTTCTTATGAACTTAATACTCTAGATGCATGCTGTATAACGGTCGATGTGTGGAGTAATAGTAGTAGATGCAGGCAGGAGTCGGTCTACTTGTTGCGGACATGATGCCTATATACATGATCATGCCTAGATAACGTCATAATTATTCACTTTTCTATCAATTGCTTGACAGTAATTTGCTCACCCACCGTAATACTTATGCTCTTGAGAGAAGCCTCTAGTGAAACCTATGGCCCCCGGGTCTATCTCTTATGATATTTGCTTTTAATCTACTTTTATTTGCATCTTTATTTTCTGCATCTATATTATAAAATACCAAAAAAAATTATCTTATCATACTATCTCTATCAGATCTCACTTTCGCAAGTGGCCGTGAAGGGATTGACAAACCCTTTATTGCGTTGGTTGCGAGTTCTTTGTTTGTTTGTGTAGGTTCGTGGGACTTGTTGAGAAGCCTCCTACTGGATTGATACCTTGGTTCTCAAAAACTGAGGGAAATACTTACACTAGTTTGCTGCATCACCCTTTCCTCTTCAAGGAAAACCAACGCAAGCTCAAGACGTAGCAAGAAGGATTTCTGGCGCTGTTGTCGGGGAGGTCTTCGCTCAAGTCAAGACATACCAAGTACCCATCACAAACTCATCTCCCTCGCATTTACATCATTTGCCATTTGCCTCTTGTTTTCCTCTCCCCCACTTCACCCTTGCCATTTTATTCACCCTCTCTTTCCCAAACTCCTCTCTTTTCCGCTTGCCTTCTGCTTCTCCCTCTCTTTTGTTTGCCGTTATGTCTGAAATTGGGGAGATTATCGTTGATATGGACAATAATGATAACATGGAAAATTCTGAGGCTCCGGCTGAAGACCCCCCTATGTTGCATACTAAAAAGTTTCGAATCGGTAGTGGTAACATTATTGGAAAAGGTGTTATTAAAGATTTCTTTACTTGTGACGGTGCTTTACCTTCCATGGGTGGTTCTATTCTTCATAGAACTAGTAGTCTTGTGGATGCTATCGCTATGCTTGTGGTTGAACTTGAAAGACAATTTATGCATATGCATCCTTGCATACAAAGAATTTTCCTAGAATTTTCCAACACTGAGCATTCTTTTCTTAAGCGCGTTGTTACTATCTTTTTGGCTCATTAGTTTAGATTTATAATAAGAGAGGCCAAAGAAATCTTGCGCACTATAGGGTGGACGCCGGTCGTCCTCCCATAGAGGCGGTCCTTTTTGATCAAGAGGAAATTAGGCGTTTTCAATCTTCGGACTATCTTGCTTTCAATGAAAACCTTAGAAAAAAGTTCCTACCAATGTATTGACTGATAGAATTTCTGAACTTAATAATGATTTTGCAATTCGAAATAATGAGCTAGGATACTCTCTTGAGTATAGGCTCACGAGATTTTGCCAAAAGAATGCTTTTAGTGATGAATTAGTTGTGCATTATGAAGGGCCAAGGGAGGAACCCGTTCCTCCTGAGATTAATCTTGGGGACTTTTGTCCCACTAAATTTAGCCCTTTTGATTACTTTTGTTTGCCTCAAAGGAAACTTGCTTCCGAATGTAGATAATATGAGATGAGTTTTCAAGATCTATCTTATTATTATGGCACTACTTAGATCTATCTTCCCTTTTATGCCTAGCTAGGGGCGTTAAACAATAGCGCTAGTTGGGAGGCAACCCAATTTTCTTTATGTTCTTTGTTTTTGTTCCTGTTTAGTGTTAAATTTTACTTCTACTTTCTGTTTAGAGGTGTTTTTATCTTTTTAATTAGTGTTTGTGCCAAGTAGAACCTATAGGATAAACTATGATGATAGTTGGTTTGATTCTGCTGAAAACCAGAAACTTTGCGCTCATGAGAAAAAAATCAATAAATCACAGGAACGAGATTTTGCATTGATTCTTTTTTCTTCTGTTCAATAAACAAATTGGTTAGGACTTCCTATTTTGGTAGGATTTTTAGAGTTCCAGAAGTTTGCGTTAGTTACATATTGCTACAGACTGTTCTGTTTTTGACAGATTCTGTTTTTCGTGTGTTGTTTGCTTATTTTGATGCATCTATGGCTAGTAAAATAGTTTATAAACCATAGAGAAGTTGAAATACGGTAGGTTTAACACCAATTTAAATAAATAATGAGTTCATTACAGTACCTTATGTGGTGGTTTTGTTTTATTTCACTAACGGAGCTTATAAGATTTCCTGTTGAGTTTTGTGTTGTGAAGTTTTCAAATTTTGGGTAAAGCTTTTATGGACTATGTAATAAAGGGTGGTAAAAGCCTAAGCTTGGGGACGCCCAAGGAACCCCAAGATATTCAAGAATATCCAAAAGCCTAAGCTTGGGGATGCCCCCGGAAGGCATCCCCTCTTGTTCATTGGTAACTTTATTTGGAGCTATATTTTTATTTGCCACATGATATGTGTTTTGCTTGGAGCATCGTGTATTATATTAGTATTTTTTTTAGTTTACCACAATCATCCTTGCTATACACACCTTTTGGGAGAATCCTATTTTATTAGAATTTGCTAGAATACTCTATGTGCTTCACTTATATCCTTTGAGCTAAATAGTTTTTGCTCTAGTGCTTCACTTATATCTTTTAGAGCATGGTGGTGGATTAATTTTGAAGAAATTGCTAGTCTCTCATACTTCACTTATATCTTTTTGAGAGTCTTTTAGAACAGCATGGTATTTGCTATGGTTATAATTTGGTCCTAGAATGATGAGCATTCAAGTTGGGTATAATAAAAACTATCATAGGAAGTGAATTGGATGCTATGATCAATTTGATACTTGATAATTGTTTTGATATATGGAGGTAGTAATATTAAAGTCATGCTAGTTGGGTGATTATGAATTTAAAGAATGCTTGTGTTGAAGTTAGCAAGTCCCGTAGCATGCACGTATAGTTAAAGTTGTGTAACAAATTTGAAGCATGAAGTGTACCTGGCTTGTGCATCCTT
Organism: Triticum aestivum; assembly: GCF_018294505.1. Taxonomy (NCBI): domain Eukaryota; kingdom Viridiplantae; phylum Streptophyta; class Magnoliopsida; order Poales; family Poaceae; genus Triticum; species Triticum aestivum. The sequence goes on along the minus strand of NC_057810.1, from coordinate 530,569,798 downwards.
ATGAGTGGCGGTCGGGGACGAGCGATGGTCTTTTCCTACCAATCTATCCCCCTAGGAGCATGCGCGTAGTGCTTGATTTTTGATGACTTCTAAGTTTTTGCAATAAGTATATGAGTTCTTTTGACTAATGTTGACTCCATGGATTATACACACTTTTGCCTTTCCACCATTGCTAGCCTCTTCGGTACAGTGCATTGCCCTTTCTCACCTTGAGAGTTGGTGCAAACTTCGCCGGTGCATCCAAACCCCGTGATACGATACGCTCTATCACACACAAACCTCCTTATATCTTCCTCAAAACAGCCACCATATCTACCTATTTATGGCATTTCCATAGCCATTCCGAGATATATTGCCATGCAACTTTCCACCTGTAACATCCCAAATTTTCCAAATTTTGGAATGTTAATAATAAGATATTATTGTGTGAATTGCTTCAATTTTCACGGGAATTTAAAACTTTTTGAGACCTTGTTTAAACTTTTCAAACCACGTTATAAAAGAAAGCTATGGTTGGAAAGTTTATCCAATGGTATTCCATTTACTGTTGAACTTTCTGAAATATTTTCAAACCACATTCAAATGGATGAGTGAGAATAAGATGACTTTCTCAATTGTGGTGTAAAAATATTCCATAAGGATTTTATTTGGAGCTTCTCTTTTGAAGTTGGAACTTATTTGTATTTTTTTGATTAAACCATTTAATGAAAATATGAGAGGAGATAATATGACTTCTCCAAAACTATTATTGGAAATATTCAATATTTCTTGTTAGTCATCTGGGTATTCATAAAACCCTAAAACATATGTTGGGGCAATTATGAAGCCCATAATGCATTATTAAAGTAAGTTTGTGCATGAAAATAAGTTTAATGAATTCTGAAACTAGTGTGCGCACACTCCAATAATAAACATGTAAACATAAACATTTTTAAAAATCTTGTTAATGAAACTTTTCGCATAGTTAAATAAATAAATAATAAATCCTAGCCTGTCCTAATTGGGCCTGACCCATCTATCCCTCTCTCTCATTTTGTTTTTCTGTTCCTCTTCCTTGTACATGGGCCGGCCGATCTAGCCCACCTCCACTCGATCTTCTTCTACCTCAGGATCACGTACACATGCTACAGAAAGAGAACTCCATGGACGCCTGTACCTCTTCCTCCCCTCCTCTCCCTTCACTCCCCGCACTATCTGACCTGCTGAATCGTCACCCGCCCCCTCCCTCGACCCTTTGCCTGCTTAGTGCGCATTGGAGAATCTCGTAGTGGCCATTACAAGGCAGAGAAATAGCCACCATTAAGCACCACCACCTGCTCGAATTCTGACGCCCCCACTCCTATAAATAGTACACATAGGTGCAAATCACAGCCCTCACCCCCTCCCGAAGAAACCCCTTTCTACCTCGCCCTCCTCTGTGAGCAATTTCTCGCCGGAGTTCTGCAGCTCCGGCGGCCGCTTCACGCCACCACCGGACGAGGCCGTGCCCGGAATATTTCCCAACGGACTCCCCTCGTTGGCCTCTTCGCCGTTCTTCTACTACTTGACGTCGGGGACCGTCTTCCACAGCTTCTGCGACCTTCTTCCTCAACTCCGGCGACCTTTTTCCCCAACTCCGGCGACTAACTCCGGTGAGCACTGTGTAAATCCCGTAATTATTTTTTAGGAAAACACTCAAACTTCGGAAAATCATATCTCCTAAACCGTATGCCCAAATTCAACAAATTTTATATTCCCAGATTCCTGGGAACATCTAGTTTATTATAAAAATTCGAGATCTCAGTTTTTGGCAAGTTAAAGTTTAGTTCTATTTTAAATATTAAATTGAGTATTTTTGCTATATCTTCTAATCTATAAATCATATAAAAATGTTTATTCTATGAAAGTTCGACCTTAGGACATCACCTTTCTGTTGGAACTCATGGTATAATTTTTTTCAGCAAGATTTAGTCACTGTTTTAACATCAACACCTTAATTTGACCTTCTCGATCATTGTTTAATAACTTTTGACACGAAGTTAAATCTCTTAGATTGATCCCTAGAAAACCTCTTTGGTCACATGCCATCATCATACAAATTTGGACTTAGGAAATGCTACATAAATTTTTGTAACATAAACCTTATGGCATCAACTCCATCTATCATTTTCATTGGACCCAAGTCAAATATTCCAATCAAACCCATTATAGACTTTGTCGTAGAACCTTGCCTCACAACTCTTCAAGCCGTGATCTTCACTTTGACCCAACCCTAGAACAAACCCTATATCATATTTTCATTCTTGATCTTATCTCAACCCGTAACCAAGTCCTAACAACTTATGTAGGAATGTTTTTTTATTTTGCATTGTAATTTGAATATTTTATTTGGATCTTTATTTGGATGTTGTTGTCTGTTAAAGTACTTTCTTATATCGTTAGATATATCGCAGCGAGAAGGAGAGACGACTCAATATAATATTTCATCTTCATCAACACTACAAGGCAAGTTACATCTTGATCATGCCCTTTTATACCTATGTTTTATATATGCATTTAGTCCTTTGATGTAAGGTTTGCATGAATATGTTAGTTGGCTATATTATAAACCCAGTAGTGCAATGAGGTAGGTCTAAGCCTTTACTTCTTTGTCACCAACATTGTAGGGATTCTGCTACGCCATTGTAGACAGGGATTGGTATGTGAGATCATGAAAGTTGCGAGTGATATAATAATTAAGGGTAACCTTAAGGTGGCAACATTAACACACATCTGGGTGGATTGGTAAGGGGCACCCTGGAGAAACCAGTGGACTTGCCCGGGTACCCGGGAGAAACCAGTGGACTTGCCCAAGGGATCCCGGAGTACCCGTGTGATCACCCTATGGACTGCCACCCAGGCTCAAAGGGATTCATCAATTTTTCATGACTAGAAGCTTACCTGCACAGCCACAAGCTATTATGGGCTCTGGCTTAGTTGAGTGTGTTGTGTGACCTCTTACCGTGGTAGACTAGCAGATGTAGTTATATATGTAGGTGTACCGGTCTACCCAGGGTTAAGAGGGAATACTTCAGAAAGACTATGTCTCGATCTTCCGATTCTCAAACACCAGGCAGTGCGAGGACTACAAAGGAGGTGATCGAGTCTTGTGGGGAAAAGTGTGCAAACCTCTGCAGAGTGTAAAACTAATCGATTAGCCATGTCCCCGGTTATGGATAATTTGAGCATCTAGAATGTGGGAATTGAGCGATCTCATCACTCTTAATTAATTTAATGGGTTTTAATGAATTTTGGTATAGATTGAATGGAGCAACCATCTCAATCATATTATGATGAATTATGTAGTAACATTATGATATTCTTTTGATGATAAGGAAAAATCAGCTTTATGCAAATTAAATTTAGAACCATCCACCAGCCATATTGCATGTATAAATAGGACATTTATTCATCTCATGTGGTGTGACTTACATTCAACGTACTGACCTACACGGCTGCAACATATTATGTTGCAGGTATTATCTGACGAGTAAGTGATATGATAGCGTTACGGTCCGCACTCAATTTGCCGATGGTGTTGATGGGACTCCACACCCGTTTGCCTGTTTCCGCTGAGATTCTTAAGGTATATATCAGTTTTTTTCGTTACTTATATATGTGATTGCACTTTGATATATACATTGATGTACTGTGTGTGCTAGCATACCGATCCAGGGATAGCACCGATACACAGAGACTTGACCGTCTAAGGTCGGGTCGCTACACCATCGTTCCGTTTATCATCTTCATGACATACATTACTTTTGTCATATTGCCATTGCATGATCATGTAGTTGACATCGTATTTGTGGCAAGGCCACCATGCATTATTTTTTATACATGTCACTCTTGATTCATTGCACCATCCCGGTACACCGTCGGAGGCATTCATATAGAGACATATCTTGTTCTAGTTTTGAGTTATAATTCATGTGTTGTAATCAATAGAAGTGTGATGATCATCATTTTTAGAGCATTGCCCTAAAAAAGAAAAAAAATAAAAAAGGAAAAAAAAGAAAAAGAAAAAGAAAAAGAAAAAAAGAAAATAAATAAAAAGGACAATGCTACTATCTCCTTTTCCACACTTGTGCTTCAAAGTAGCACTTTGTTCTTTATATATTGAGTCTCATATATTGTGCTTCAAAGTAGCACCATGTTCTTCATGTAGAGAGTCTCATAAGTTGTCTTTTTCATACTAGTGGGAATTTTTTATTATAGAACTTGGCTTGTATATTCCTACGATGGGCTTCCTCAAATGCCCTAGGTCTTCGTGAGCAAGCAAGTTGGATGCACACCCACTAGTTTTCTTTTGTTGAGCATTCATTTATAGCTCTAGTGCATCCATTGCATGGCAATCCCTACTCCTCATGTTGACATCAATTGATGGGCATTCCCATAGCCCGTTGATTATCCTCGTCAATGTGAGACTTTCTCCTTTTTTGTCTTCTCCACATAATCCCCAATCATTATTCTATTCCATCCATAGTGCTATATCCATGGCTCACGCTCATGTATTGCATGAAGGTTGAAAAAGTTTGAGATTATTTAAGTATGAAACAATTTCTTGGCTTGTCATAGGGGGTATAGAAGTTGGGAACATCTTTGTGTGACGAAAATGAAGCATAGCCTAACTATATGATTTTGTAGGGATGAACTTTCTTTAGCCATGTTATTTTGAGAAGACATGATTGCTTTGATTACTATGCTTGAAGTGGTACTATTTCTTTTATCAATATGAACTTTTATTTTGAATCATTTGGATCTGAACATTCATGCCACAATAAAGAAAATTATTGAGAATTATGCTAGGTAGCATTCCACATCAAAAATTCTCTTTTTATCATTTACCTACTTGAGGACGAGCAGGAATTAAGCTTGGGGATGCTTGATACGTCTCCAACGTATCTATAATTTTTGATTGTTCCATGCCATTATATTACCTGTTTTGGATGTTTATGGTCTTTATTTTACACATTTATATCATTTTTGGGACTAACCTACTAACCGGAGGCCCAGTCCGTATTGCTGTTTTTTTTGCCTATTTTAGTATTTCGAAGAAAAGGAATATCAAATGGAGTCCAAACGGAATGAAACCTTCGAGAGCGTGATTTTTGGAACGAACGTGATCCAGAGGACTTGGAGTGCAAGTCAAGAAGCAGCCGAGGCCTCCACAAGATAGGAGGGCGCCCTCCTATAGGGCGCGCCCCCTGTCTCGTGGGCCCCTCGGGCGTCCACCGACGTACTTGTTCCTCCTATATAAGCCTACATACCCCGAAAACATCCAGGGAGCACCTGAAACACAATTTCCACCGCCGTAACCTTCTGTATCTGCGAGATCCCATCTTGGAGCCGTCGTCGGCATTCTGCCGGAGGGGGAATTGATGTCTACTACACAACATTCTTCTTGTAGACGTTGTTGGGCCTGCAAGTGCACAAGTTTGTAGGACAGTAGCATATTTCCCTCAAGTGGATGACCTAAGGTTTATCAATCCATAGGAGGCGTAGGATGAAGATGGTCTCTCTCAAGCAACCCTGCAACCAAATAACAAAGAGTCTCTTGTGTCCCCAACACATCCAATACAATGGTAGATTGTATAGGTGCACTAGTTCGGCGAAGAGATGGTGATACAAGTGGAATATGGATAGTAGATAAAGGTATTTGTAATCTAAAATTATAAAAACAGCAAGGTAGCAAGTGATAGAAGTGAGCGTAAACGGTATTGCAATGGTAGGAAACAAGGCCTAGGGTTCATACTTTCACTAGTGCAAGTTCTCTCAACAATAATAACATAGATAGATCAAATAACAAGCCCTCAACATCTAACAAAGAGTCACTCCAAAGCCACTAATAGCGGAGAACAAACGTAGAGATTATGGTAGGGTACGAAACCACCTCAAAGTTATTCTTTCGGATCGATCTATAAAAGAGTTCGTACTAGAATAACACCTTAAGACACAAATCAACCAAAACGCTAATGTCACCTAGATACTCCATTGTCACCTCAAGTATCCGTGGGCATGATTATACGATATGCATCACACAATCTCAGATTCATCCAACCAACATAAAAGTACTTCAAAGAGTGCCCCAAAGCTACTACCGGAGAGTCAAGAATTTGTGCCAACCCCTATGCATAGGTTCCCAATGTCACGAAACCCGCAAGTTGATCACCAAGACATACATCAAGTGTTCTCATAAAAGACTCAATCCGATAAGATAACTTCAAATGGGAAACTCAATTCATCACAAGAGAGTAGAGGGGGAGAAACATCATAAGATCCAACTACAATAGCAAAGCTCGCGATACATCAAGATCGTGCCATAGAGGGAACACGAGAGAGAACACGAGAGAGAGAGAGATCAAAACACATAGCTACTGGTACATACCCTCAGCCTCGAGGGTGAACTACTCCCTCCTCATCATGGATAGCGCCGGGATGATGAAGATGGCCACCGGTGATGGGATCCCCCTCCGGCAGGGTGCTAGAACGGGCTCCCGAGAGGTTTTTGGTGGCTACACAGGCTTGCGGCGGCGGAACTCCCGATCTATCTTCTGTTCTGGAAGTTTTACGATACATAGGTATATATGGGTGCAGGGGGTATGTCGGTGGAGCTATGGGGGCCCCACGAGGTAGGGGGCGCGCCCTAGGGGGGTGGGCGCGCCCCCACCCTCGTGAGCACCTCCCGTATCTCCTGACGTGCACTCCAAGTCCATCGGGTGGCTTTCCTTCCAAAAATAACTTCTCCAGTTGATTTCGTCCCATTTTAACTCCGTCTGATATTCCTTTTCCTCGAAACACTAAAATAGGCATAAAGCAACAAAACTGGGCTGGGCCTCCAGTTAATAGGTTATTCCCAAAAATAATATGAAAGTGGATAATAAAGCCCATAATCATTCAAAACAGATAATAATATAGCATGAATGCTTCATAAATTATAGATACGTTGGAGACGTATCATAAATCGACCATGGAGGGCTTCTACACCAACACCATAGCCCTTCCGATGAGTTGTGAGTAGTTTACCACAGACCTACGGGTCCATAGTTATTAGCTAGTTGGCTTCTTCTCTCTTTTTTGGACCTCAATACAATGTTCTCCCCCTCTATTGTGGTGATCTATTTGATGTAATCTCTTTTTGCGGTGTGTTTGTCAAGATCCGATGAATTGTGGGTTTACGATCAAGTTTATCTATGAATAATATATGAATCTTCTCTGAATTCTTTTATGTACAATTGAGTTATCTTTGCAAGTCTCTTCAAATTATCAGTTTGGTTTGGCCTACTAGATTGATCTTTCTTGCCATGGGAGAAGTGCTTAGCTTTGGGTTCAATCTTGCGGTGTTCTTACCCAGTGACAGAAAGGGTGCAAGACACGTATTGTATTGTTGCCATCGAGGATAAAAATATGGGGTTTATATGATGTTGCATGAGTTTATCCCTCTACATCATGTCATCTTGCTTAATGCGTTACTCTGTTCTTATGAACTTAATACTTTAGATGCATGCTGGATAGCGGTCAATGTGTGGAGTAATAGTAGTAGATGCAGGCAGGAGTCGGTCTACTTGTTGCGGACGTGATGCCTATATACATGATCATGCCTAGATAACATCATAATTATTCGCTTTTCTATCAATTGCTTGACAGTAATTTGTTCACTCACCGTAATACTTATGCTCTTGAGAGAAGCCTCTAGTGAAACCTATGGCCCCCGGGTCTATCTCTTATGATATTTAGTTTCAATCTACTTTTATTTGCATCTTTATTTTCTGCATCTATATTATAAAATACCAAAAAATATTTATCTTATCATACTATCTCTATCAGATCTCACTTTCGCAAGTGGCCGTGAAGGGATTGACAACCCCTTTATTGCGTTGGTTGCGAGTTCTTTGTTTGTTTGTGTAGGTTCGTGGGACTTGCTGAGAAGCCTCCTACTGGATTGATACCTTGGTTCTCAAAAACTGAGGGAAATACTTACGCTACTTTGCTGCATCACCCTTTCCTCTTCAAGGAAAACCAACGCAAGCTCAAGACGTTGCACCCTATCTGCTGTAGCACATGCCCTCCTGACGGATGCATCCACGCTCAATACGGGTGCGGCGGCACTCTTGGCATAGGAGGCCACGCTCTCGACGCAGGAGACGACGCTTGGGGAGGACGCGACTACCGTACGGGCCTTCATGAAGCGTTTCCACGATGTCATCTTGCAAGAAGGGGTTGCAGGAATGGAGATCAGGATTCGTTGATTTGACAGTTGCCGGCACTGGAGCTGACGAGCCGGCCAAGCTTAAGGAGGAAGATTTAATAGACCCACGAATTTTTATTGCAAACGGTTCCTACAAAAAACTATGTGTGATGTTGTTGATATTTTTTATTAGCTATGAAAGACGAATTTGGAGTAAAGTGGCAACGGATGGTGTTTTAAATGTACGAGAAAATTTGTAGTACTAATACAACTGTCATGTCAAATTTTGGAAAAATTTGTTGGTCAATTGACCTTTTAATACTTTTAAGTGATTTTCTAGCCATTTAATGACCGTAATTCAATTTTGAACGGTTCGAAAAGTTATATTTTGTGTACTTGTGTGTGAGTTAATTCCATGTGGAGTAAATTGGAAGTAATTTTCAAACATATTGGTCTCACGACTATGACTAAATTAAGCATGGAGTGCCATGGCATTTAAATTCCAAAAAATAAAAAAGATCATAAATACATTAAACCTTGCTTTATGTAATGTCATGCCACCAAGATGATGTGGTAAATTTTTTGGCATGTTTGACGAAAGTTTGGACACACACCCCTCAAAAACCGAAGCAACTCACTAGAAGGCTCGTGGTTCCGAGAGGGAACAATGCATGTTTGATAACGAACTGGCGATAGCTTCCTCTTATGGGCTTCAAAAATTTCTACAGTTAACATGCACTAATACAACTGTCATGTCGAAATTTGGAAAATTTGAGGGGTCATTTGACCTTTTAAAGACATTTAAGTGATTTTCTAGCCATTTAATGACCGTAATCCAAATTTGAACTACATCTACATGCAACGGCTAACCATAACAATTTGAAAAATCATATTTGTGTACTTGTGTGTGAGTTAATTCCATGTGAAGTAAATTGGAAGGAATTTTCAACATATTGGTCTCACGCCCTGGACACATGCATGGAGTGCCATGGCATTTAAATTCCAAAAAAAAAGATCAGAAACACATGAAACCTTGCTTGATGTAATGTCATGCCACGAAGATGATGTGGTACAAAATTGGCATGTTTGATGAAAGTTTGGACACACACCCCTCACAAACCGGAGCAACTCGCTTGAAGGCTCGTGGTTCCGAGAGGAAACAATGCATGTTTGATGACGAACTGGAGATAGCTTCCTCTTACGGCCTTGATTGTTTTTTCTACATTTAACATGCACTAATACAACTATCATGTGAAAATTTGGAAAATTCAAGGGGTCATTTGACCTTTTAAAGATATTTAAGTGATTTTCTACCCATTTAATGACCGTAATTCAAATTTGAACTACATCTACATGGAATAGCTAACCATAATAGTTTGAAAAATCATATTTGTGTACTTGTGTGCGAGTTAATTCCATGTGCAGTAAATTAGAAGGAATTTTCAAACATATTGGTTTCACGGCAGGGACATGCATGGAGTGTCATGGCATTTAAATTCCAAAAAAATAAAAAATGATCAGAAAAACATGAAACCTTGTTTGATGTAATGTCATGCCACCAAGATGATGTGGTAAAAAAATTGGCCTATTTGACGAAAGTTTGGACACACACCCCTCACAAACCGTAGCAACTCACTAGAAGGCTCGTGGTTCTGAGAGGGAACAATGTATGTTTGATGATGAACATGAGCTAGCTTCCTCTTATGGCCTTCAATTTTTTTGTACATTTAACATGCACTAATACAATTGTTATGTGAAAATTTGGAAAATTCTAGGGGTCATTTGACCTTTTAAAGACATTTAAGTGATTTTCTATCCATTTAATGACCGTAATTCAAATTTGAACTATATCTACATGCAACGGCTAACCATAACGGTTTGAAAAATCATATTTTTGTGTACTTGTGTGCGAGTTAATTCCATGTGCAGTAAATCGGAAGGAATTTTCAAACATATTGGTGCCACGGTCTGGACACACATGCATGGAGCGTCATGCCTTACAAATTCCAAAAAATAAAGAAAATGATCAGAAACACATGAAACCTTGCTTGACGTAATGTCATGCCACCAAGATGATGTGGTAAAACAATTGTCCTGTTTGACGAAAGTTTGGACACACACCCCTCACAAACCAGAGCAACTCACTAGAAATCTCGTGGTTTCGAGAGGGACCAATGCATGTTTGATGATGAATGGGCGATAGCTTCCTCTTATGGGCTTCTAAAAAATTCTACAGTTAACATGCACTAATTCAACTGTCATGTCAAAATTTGGAAAATTCCAGAGGTTGTTTGACCTTTTTAACACATTTAAGTGGTTTTCTAGCCTTTTAATCACCGTAATCCAAATCTGAACTACATTTACATGCAGCGGCTAACCATAACGGTTTGAAAAAATATATTTATGTACTTGTGTGCGAGTTAATTCCATGTGCAGTAAATTGGAACGAATTTTCAAACATATTGGTGTCATGGCTTGGGCACATGCATGGCGTGCCATGGCATTTAAATTCCAAAAAATTAAAAAATCATCAGACGATGTAAATATCTGGTGTTCAGAAAATAAAATGTATAGATCTGGCAAGACAACCGGCCCCACACAATTGGCACTCTATTTCACGCCTCAAGGTTTGGAAGGTGAGTGGCACGGGTTATTAATCAGGCCCGGTTCTGTATTGGAAATTGTCAGCTATTAAGTTCACACACGGATTTTGCTGTGGAAATTTGTGTAATTCAAACTATAGTACTCGTAATTTTCGATGACTGCCGTGTGTACTGTTCCTGTTGATCTAGATTCCGGCCACCAATAAATACTACCTTGCTCACATCATCCCGCCTGCATTCTCATCTACATCCTTCCCTCGCCCTCTCTCTCTCTCTCTCTCTCTCTCTCTCTCTCTCTCTCTTTCAAATCTCGGCCATGGCGCCGCTGATCTGCCCAAGCGCCAACGAGGAGGCGCCATCCCCCGAGGACGCTTAGTCGAAGAGCAGTGGCAGGAGGACCCTTACACGCTGCCGGACGAGGTTGTGCCGGACCCCCCAACTTTGGAGTGGTTTTGGGGCCAGTACAATCATTGTCTGTGGAAGTTGCTGCCACCGGCTGTGAAAGCCTGTCAAGTGGCATTCAAGAAGGAGATGGTAGAGGAGGAAGCCAGGTACCAGGCCACCTGTGAAGCCCATGATGCTGCCTGGAAAAAGGAGGCAGTGGAGCTTTGGGGGCGGGCGCGTTGTCGTGCGGAGGAGGTGTACGAAGACGGGTACTTCGCGAGGAAGATCAAAGGCGCTAGGCGCCTCATCGCTGCATGGAGGTGGGATGATAAGCTCTAGCGTGCCACCGACGAGGAGCTCCGCTTGGCGCCCAACAAAATGGCAAGATCGTTCGCGCTCGTCCGCCAGCAAGAGGAAGATCGGTACGTCAAGCGCTGCGAGGCAGAGGAGGCGGAGTACTGCCTACGTGCTGGGAAGACGCCGCACACCAGGGAGCTGCTGGCAAGGGGCTACCGGAATACTGCCCCTAGGAGGGATTATTAGTTTTAGTATTGTCCGTTTTCAATTTTATGCATTGTACCTAGTAGTTATGTACCATCATTTATATGTGATGATATTATATATATTCTGTGATGAACTAATGAACAATTAATGTATATTATGAATTCCATTTTCTATCTGTTTTTCTATACTAATTTGTATCTAGCTATTATCATCCACATAACAGAATGGAAAGCATATACACACACACACACATTGAAACAGAACATATAAGAATGGAAAACAGAGTACACACATTGAAATAGAGCAATATTATGATTGCTGTGAATACATAGAGATCCACGTCGAAACGACTCAACAAAATAAAACACGTCCATGAGACTATGACCAGCAGCCCTTGCCTACGGTAGCTCTTGGCTCTGCCTAAACTCATGCAGGTTTTCGTCCAAGCGATCGACACGCTCGCGGTACATTTGGAGCGCGATCTCGAGCTCCAAGTTGGCTATTTCATCGGAGATCACCAGCTCAAGGATGCGACGACCATGTTCCTCTACTGTGCCCAGGTGGACACCTGGGCCAAGGAGGTGGTCGAGCCTAGTGACCAGTGTGTTGGCATTGGGCAGGCCGCGGACAAGGCGGACGGCGTGGCGAGCGTCCGGTGCAAGTATGGCACGGCCAACCTCTAGTGCAAGTATGGCGCAGAGGGCCTCTGCCCACTCCTGGCGAGGAATGGGGGTGCTGAGGGGACGTATACTGTTGGGGACACACATAACGGGTAGGCCCATGAAGGGTTAAAGATCATAAAGCACGGGGTCCACATATCAGATGGGCCTAGAGCATCACTTGGACAATCGACAAGCCATCCACTCGGATGACCATCAAGTCACTCGGATGGCAACAACCACTCGGAGCATAGCACTCCAGTTGACAAACTCATTCCACTCGGAGTACCTGATCTCACTCGGATATGCGAAGACCAACAGTCGACAAGGCACTCGAAGCATCATCTTAGTAGTTGGCTAAGTTATGGCATTAACGCCCCCACTTTGTAACATAGGAGGTGAGGGGGTGGCGCACTCTATATAAGCCACCCCACCACTTGACATGGGGGGCTTTTTTCTTCTACTTCTCTCTTGCTCTCTAGTCTCAGGACTTAGCTCATGCATGGGGATCCGTTCTCCTCTCTCTGACACACATTGTAATCTCCGGATACATACTCAGATAAAACAAAACCTCTCCGGAGCACGAGACGTAGGGTTGTTATCTCCACCGTGAGAGGCCCGGACTCGCTAAAACCACTGTGTTACCCACTTGCATTTCAATACATAATACTCCTTTACCCTATCCCTTATTATTGTCAGAATCATTCCCACGACAGTTGGAGCCCACCTTGGGACACGACGTCTATCGAGCCATGGTGCATATGGTTTTTTCTTCAATCGCGGCAATAGACTAATTTCTGCAGGCAACCCAAGCTTTCTTGGGATGATCTCCCGATTTTGACTATTAGAGTCCCAGCCATCACACAAAATACTCCTCATCATACAAGAGGATTGGGAGTTTCTCATCTCAACTTGTCCTCTTTACAATCAAACATTGCAATGATCTAACTATGGTTTGTTCTTTTTTTGTATGCACACGAGCTCATACAAAATGACGCCTCCCTTTGTTTCGACTGGTAGCTCGGCTCCCCGACAATGAAGCGTCGTTGTCCGCCTGCCATCATCTCGTGTACTCATCGGTGATGCCGTCGCCGAGCGCGCGCGCACACACACACACATCCGCTAAAGCTCGACTTGGTTCCCTTGCCGGTTGAACACGTCGACCGGTTGTCCGGTGGACCCGGCTCCTCGGGCGGCAAGGCCCGGCCGACGACACTCGACTCAGCTCCGCACACGTCGAAGCATGACTCTGACCTGTGCACAGCTCTGGATCCCCGAGCAGTGACACCAAACCACTAGCGCTCAGACCAGCCTCGCCCTTGGTTGCGCCAGCCCGCGACTGGACTGTAGCCAACTGCTCATCCTCCTCATCGCCACCTACCGGTTGCCGTCTGGTTCCGGCCAGACCGGCCATTTCCGCCGTAGCGGAGCTCTCCTCCGGGTTGCCTCTACAACTCTCCTTCTCATTTCAACTCCCATCACATGCAGAATCATATTTAATTCTTGCTTAATCAGCACTAATACCTCTTGCATGCAGGTTCTGAACGTTGGGCAAGTCCATCAATGCGTTGGACGTGAACAACTCCCTCAATGCATTAGACGTGGAATACTCCTTCAATGCGCCAGTTAGCCAAACAATTACACCTAATTACTAGGGATTTATTGCTAATTCTGACAGGAGCTTCATCGGCGGAGCAATCAAAACAACAGTGGTAGTTGCGGCGACAGGCCCACCTCCCCTTCATTTTGATCAATGATTCAGCTCCCACATGATGAAGCAACTCAATCGACTGCACAACACGTCGTCGTCAACTTCACTCGACCGCCCGCGCACTAACACTCTATTGGGATTGACTTCATCGACATGCTCCGACTCAGCCATCCCGCACGTCGCCACTCAGCTGGACATGTCCTCCTCACTCGGCCGCCCCGCGCGTCATCGTTATTCAGTTAGACACGTCCTCGTCAGTCGGTTGCCCCGTGCGTCCCACTCCACGGCACGCGTCTTCATCACTCGGACGCCCCACACGTCGCCACTCTGCGGGTTGCGTCTACATCACTCGGCTGCCCCGTGCGTCGCCACTCCGCAGAATGCGTCTACATCACCCAGCCACCCCCTGCGTCGCCACTCCGCAAGATACGTCTACATCACCCGGACATCCCCGTGCATCATCACTCCGCGGGGCGCGTCTACTTCACTCGAACGTCCCTTGCATCGTCACTCCGTGGGACGCGTCTACTTCACTCGGACGCCCCACACATCATCACTCCACGGGACGCATCTACTTCACTCGGTCACCACTCGGTTGGTCACCTCGTCATCACTCATCCGCCCGCGCGTCGTCACTAGGTTGGTCACCTTATCACCACTCGGCCTCCCCACGCGTCGGCACTCGGTTGGTAACCTCATCACCACTCGGCCGGCCCACGCGTCGCCACTCGGTTGGTCACCTCATCACCACTCGGCCGCCCCACGCGTCGCCACTCGGTTGGTCACTTCATCACCACTCAGCCGCCCCGCGCGCTGCCTCTTGGTTGTTCACCTCATCACCACTCGGCCGCCCCGCGCGTCGCAACTTGGTTGGTCACCTCATCACCACTCGGCCGCCCCAAGCGTCGCCACTAGGTGTGACACATCTACATCAATCGGCTGCCCTGTGCATCGCCATGGGTTAAACACCTCTTCACCACTCGACCACTCACGTGCCTTCAGACAGCTAAGTCATTCTACATACACTACATTCTGTTACTTCCGCGTTCCTGAGTATCTCGTAATTCACACATCACGTTCACTCGGAGGCCATGCCACTGAGTGTAGCTCTATGCTCGGTTGCTTATTTTCACATACTTGCTTAGTACTGCTTATTTGACTCCCGAGTCTAACTTTCATTTTTATGTCATTCACGAACACCATGTGTTCTTCATTTCGAGTTTGCAAAGGTCCTCGGGGGCTGCAACTCAGTCGGAACACTACACTACCTTTTGTTTGGATCATTCACTTTGTCAAGTTGGATCAATTCCTTCGCTCTTCTAGACTCTTTTGGTTCTGAACCAGCAAGCCCCTTGCACACCCAGCAGGTGTCTATGGGTGTCATTTGCACAAATCATTTCAGCACACCTCAAATTTGCTCGAGAAATTATTACGTTGGCTTGTGCTATTTTTCTTACACAAGTTGCGCGATCACTCGACGACCCTATGTGCCAACTTCATCACTACTCAGACTCGGTCACCGTAATGGCCCTGCGCACCACAACACCGACCTTGTTGCTCCATTGACTTCAAACACATCGGACCAACCCCTCTGTGGAACTCTTCACCATATCAATGATGTAGACCTCGCCAGGCATGAGACAGATAAGTCACTTTTGTAATCAAACTGCACACTTCACTCCTTTGCAAGTTTGCCTCTCTCGAGCATCACTCGGAAGCTTCTCCTCATCTTTACCCGAGTCCGACTCGATGATTACAAATTATCCATTCAAAACTATATTTCTTGTATTCCGACATTGTCGGATTTCGGGTTCCCGCAAAACCCTTGAGGTTCCAACACTGGGGTGCGCACGAAGATCTTCCCCCTACCGATCTCGCCTCTCAGCCTCGCCGCAGTCTCTAAGATTAGCTCGATCAAATCACAACACAAGAGACACAAGATTTATACTGGTTCAGGCCACCATTGTGGTGTAATACCCTACTGCAGCGTGGTGGTGGTGGACTGCCTCTTGGGCTGATGATGAACAGTACAAGGGGAAGAACAGCCTCCTGAGGCAAGGTGTTCTTGTGCTCGGTGGGTGGTTCTGGTCCGAATGGATCCGTCCCTCTATGGTGGTGGCTAGTCCTATTTATGGAGGCCCTGGTCCTCTTCCCAAATATTGAGCGAGAAGGGATCCAACAACGGCCAATTTGAACGGGGACAGCTAGTACAAGCTATCCTGACTAAAGGTGGTCTTCACCTGTCAAAGGCACTAGTCGTGATGCCGTCTTGGGCTCCACGATGACCTCAGTTCTGCCGTCCTGCTGGTCTTGCTCTCGTTGCACCGATATGGAAACCTTTGCCTGACGCCTCGGTACTCCGCGCCTGCGCTTGCCCCCTTAGCACCAAAGGGGAAACAAGGACACTGCGCGCTAGCGCCCTCCTGGCGCCTGCCTGGCCCTAGTAGTCATGGCTTGCATCACGGGAACCTCATGAGGTACCCCTTGCCTTGATCTCTCCGCCCCTTGCGAGCCTGCCTGGTGAGGCTGCTCCTGACGAGGCCTTGTGTCGTCCACCCCACGAGGCTTGGCCCCTCGTGAGGGTCTTGAGCGTCGGCTGACAAAGACGGGCCATACTGGGCCACTGGTAAAGCCACGGTGCGGGCCGCAGGAAGGCAAGTCTGGGGACCCCCATTCCCAGAACACCGATAGTAGCCCCCGGGCCCAAGGCACGCTCGGACTTGGCTTAGCGGCGAAGCCAAAGGGTAAGTGTGGTGCGCCACATACCCCCAAAGCCTGCGGCCTTGGTCGACGCGTGGTGACTGATTGGATGTGGGCGTCTCCACTTCCCCACGCTGCCTTGGCAACTGCCCGACTTGACGAGTGCCTGCGACATGCAAAAAGGGTTATCATTACCTGTGATCATGGAGGCGGTCGGTTCGCTTCCCTTGAGCTATAAATGAGGAGGGGTGAGTGCCCTCGTCACCCATCTCTTCCTGCTCCGCCTGCTTCTTCTCCCTTGCTACACCTCCGGTCTTGTTACCAATGGCGCCGATCCTTCGATTCTCGACCGAGGAGAAGGGGAAGGCCTCCCGTGGTGGACCTGATCCGCTTCCACCGAAGAAGAGGCCGGTCCACCACCATGGCGACGCCGCGAAGCTGGAGGTGACGAGGCCTTGGTGCGAGCGGCCACCTCCTGGGTACCCGCTACCCCAGTACGCCCAAGTCGAGGGCTTTGGAGAAAGGGCGGCAAATGATGCTGCTCGCGCGACTGCCGCAGTCGGCGCGCCGTAGTGGCACGCGCTGTCACCCCTGGAGTCCACGCCGCGGACTCCTCTCGCGAGCTCGTGCTATAGGTGGCGCTGCCTTCGAGAACCTGGACCCGCTTCCCTTCATTTTTCTCCACCGAGGTGCCGCCAAGGGGGACTCTTGAGCTTTGGCTGCAGCACGCCGATCGTGGCGCCCCGGCGATCGGAGCTGAGGTTGAGGTCATTGCCCCGAGCAAGATCTTCATGACCCGGGGCTGGGGCAAGGTTGCCCGGGTCTGCAGGATGGGGGGTGCCCTCATGATCCATTTTGAATATGATGGCGCCTCCACGTTGTTCTTCAAGGTCTTCGATGTGGAAGGCCGCCGCCTGGACTGCTGTCCTGGAGGGGGTAGTCAAGATATCGACGCAGCAGGGGCTGGACCCGCCTTTCACTCCTCCAGCGTCTCCTCTGACAGTAGCGGCAGCGATTCTCCCTAGATCTTCGAGACTCCGGAGACGAGCGATGACAGCTATGTACCCCTAAGCTCGCGCCGTGCCCGGAGCAAGGCGGCAACATCTAGCCATCGCTGTCGCTGATCTGGATGGGGTTGTCGCCAGCCCCTCATGGCCCACTATTGATGATGGCGTCGTCCATGAAGGCACGTGTAGTTAGGGCTCCATAAGGTTCTTGTCTTTTGTTCCCTGTGAGGAATCGAAAAATACCCCGTGGGGGCATGTAAAGGACCTCCGATCACTTTTGTTGATATTTGCCTTATTATGAAATCATGTGAGTGCTTGTCTTGTCCCGGCTTGGTTCCGCCTTTCTATCCTCGTGACGACTTGGTGCTCTATGCTGACAGGTCTCGATCCCCAGGCAGGCTGCAGCCATCGCTGGTATGCCAGGTCGCGATGTCGTGGTCAAGGCTAGGAGGTGAGCGGCCCGAGGTCCAGTAAGATCCCCTGAGGCGCGATGCTCAGGAGGTCCCCTTTAGCGTGCAAGCAGCCGTCGTGACGTAAGAGAGGAAGGCAACATTGCCGCCACAGGGCCGCATTAAATAAGGATTCCACGTTGTAATAGTTAGTTGCGAGACTTATCTCGGTAGTCTGGAGTCGCTCCCTTGCATCACGCCAGACTTGAGCGTCGGCAGCTGCGGTGCAGCTAGGTTAGGCCCGCACGAGCCTCCCCTTCTTCCTTGCACTCTCCTTCATGCTCTACGTCCTCCGGTCCCGGCCCTCGAGCGAGCTCAACCGCCGCTGGTATGCCAGGTCGCAATGCCGTGGTCAAGGCCAGGGGGTGAGGGCTGGAGAGCCAGTAAGAGCTCCTGAGTCGCGATGCTCACGAGCCCCCCTTTTAACGCGCAAGCGGACAGTGCGGGAAGGAGAGGGAGCCCACGGTGCCACCCGCTGTAGACCTCGTGGCGTTCCTGCAAATCAGCACGAGAAAGGCACGGGTTGCCACTATGATTGCCGGTCGGCCTCTGGTTGCTTGGAAGGAAGGGTGAGGGCGCTGAGGGCCTGGTGAGGTGATGCGCGCGTGGCATTCTGTGGGCCAGAACTGAACCGCTCAGACTTGTCAGCGTTGTAGGGACGGACCCATGCGCAAATGCAACGTCCGTGCGAGTGGCTCCCGAGGTTGGTGGCAATTGAGCAGGTGATAATCATATGCACACCAGGCATGAAATGCAATCAGCTTAGGTAAATGTGGAATGGATGCATGCCACTGGGTCACACCCAAGCGGCTCGGGGATAATGCAGCCCGAGGGGCGCCCCCAGCAAAGCAAGCTAAAGACATAAAAAAAGATACATGCCGCAGGGGATGACCCACGCGACTAGGGAATGATGCGGCCCTGAGGGCGCTCCCAGCTGAAATGAACTTGGAAGATGTCACCTGGTTCTGTTGTAGAGGAGGAGTTGGGGCAGCTGGTGATGCGCGGTGAAGGGGTCGACCCTCACGAGCCACTGGGACCCTGATCCTCAGGAGGCTTTGGGGGGCCGGGTAGTTCCTTGAGGACCGCATCCATCTCTGCTAGGACTGCGAGGTGCCTGGCCTCCCGAGCCACCAAGGCGCTCCGCAGGTGATGCTGGTAGGCAGCAGCCGCGTTCAGCAGGCCGAAAGGCATGCAAACGTAGCTGTCCGGCGGACCCTCGCAGCGTCCCACACGTGAGGGCCAGAAACGTTCCTGAGATGCGGCTCGGTTGAGTCCTGGGATGTTGATACAGACGCGCAGCCCACCATCCTCGCCCGGATGGGGAGCCGCACTAGGTAAGCGGCGGTCGGCGCATGGCTCTTGCTTCCTAAAGCTCCTGAGTGGTCTTGGTAATGAACTTCTGAACATTGGGCTTTCCATGGCCTGTGCCTTCATGAGGGAAACGTGCCGCGAAGCACGCCTCCAAGTGGTGCCCGAGCGCCTCCCTCGTGATGTCGGTGAGGTCTGAGGCCCTTCGAAAGAGAGGCCCTAAGCCCCGCCCAAGGAGGGCGCTGCGCGCGCCTTCCTATGCAATGGAAGGAGGCGCCCAAAGCACGGGCACTGATCCTGACGCAGTTCCACCCGGGGCCCCGAATTCCTGAGGCCCTGCGTGGTTCTTCTTGGGGATGGCCTCAGGAGGGTTCTCGCTCCTGCTGTCCGGGTCCTCGACTACCGTGGCTTGGAAGGCATGCTCAAGGGAGCACACCGCATCTCTCTCTTTGCAGGGGACCGTGATGATCCCGCCGCTTCCCGGCATCTTGAGGACGTTGTAGCTGTGGTGGGTCACCGCCATGAACTTGGCCATGGCTGGATACCCCGAGGATGGCATTGTACGGCAGGCGGATGTGGGCGACGTCAAAGTCGATGAGCTCGGTGCGGTAGTTGTCCCGCTACCCGAAGGTGACAGGGAGGTGGACCTGCCCTATCGGGGTGGTGGAACCGTTGGTAACTCCTGAGAAGGGCTTGGTAGGCTAGAGCTGATCATATGGCACTTGACGGTTGTCGAATGTCTCAACGGACAGGACGCTAAGCCCTGCGCCACCGTCGATGAGGGTCTTGGTGACTTGCACATTGCTGATGACTAGTGAGTAGAGCATCGGGAGAACGCCAGCAGTAGCCATGCACTTGAGTTGATTTGCGGAGCTTAAGGTGATGGCGCACTTGGACCACCTGAGCGGGCGCGTAGCCCCCGAGCCTAGGAAGGGCCGCGTTCACCTCGTGAGCGAACTACTTGAAGATGCGCTAAGAGGCTGGGGCCTGAGCTCCGCCCAGGATGAAAGCGATAGCGCGTAGCTCCTGGAAGCCCCCAGCCCCTCCTCCTGATGGTCGTCGTCGTTCCTTCTTGGCGGCGGCAGCGGGGGAAGGCCCGCGTTGCCCTGAGGGCGGTCCTTGCGAGGCTGATCCCTCCAGGCGCCCTCACGAGTCTGGTCCCTCCAGGCGCCCTCACGAGGCTAGTCCTGCCAACGATCCTCACGAGGTTGGTCACGCCACTCCTGGCGGGGGCCACGGTCGTCCCACCGTCCTGTGCCACGTCCTCCTCCTCGGCCGTAGCCCCGGTCATTGCGCTCGGGGCACCGACCGAAGCGTCCTTCTCTTACGGCCCTAAGCTCCTTGCAATCGTTGGTCTTGTGGGTGTGGAGGTTGTGGTAGGCGTAGAATGGCCGGTTGCCCTTGGACGACTCCGGCTGGTCCCTGCTGCGTTTCCTGTCTGGCTCCGCAGCGAGCACGGCGATTCCCTTGCGCTTCACGTCCTTGGCCTTTGTCTTATTTTCTTCCGGGTCGGCAGCTGGGAGCTCGAGGAGGGAGAGGCGCCCCTCCTCAGCTGTTGCGCACTTGATTGCCAGATTGAACAGCTCCAGGGATGTGCACAACTCCTCGTGGATGGCCAGGTCCTCCTTCATCTTGACGTTGTGGACGCCATTAGAGAACGCTGAGATGATGGCCTCGTCCATCACCTTGGGGATCATGAGGTGAACACTATTGAAGCGTTGGATGTATTTCTGGAAAGTCTCCCCAGCCTACTGCCTGATGTGGCGCAGGTCACCCGCGGCTGGGGGGCGGTCGCGAGTGCCCTGGAAGTTGGCGATGAAGCGACTGCGCATATCATCCCAGGAGGAGATCGAGCTGGGAGGCAAGTTCAGGAGCCATGAGCGGGCGCCATCCTTGAGAGCCATGGGGAACCAATTTTCCATCACTTTCTCGTTGCCTTGGGCCGCCTCGATTCTCAGCTCTTAGAGCTGCAAGAACTCCGCAGGGTCGGGGGTGCCGTCATAGCGAGGAGGCAGGTCCGACTTGAACTTGTCCGGCCAGGCGACGCTGTGCAGCTCGGGGGTGAAGGCGCGACAACCTGATGTGGTCACCGGAGCCCCTTGCTATCGTGGAGCTTGCTCTTGGTGGTGCTCGTGCAACGCCGCCATAGGCAGTACGCGGTCTTGTCATGCTCGCACAAGGATCACGGGAGCGCCTTCTTGGGGCCGAGGGATTTCTTGAAAGCTTCTTTCTTCGCGCGCGGGCGTAGGACGCGGTGGGTCATGCCCCGGGGCCACGTGCCTTGGATCTAGAGCACGATCCTGGGGCAGAGGTGGTGGAGGCGCTCCATGAGCCACGTCGCCCGTTCCTGGCAGAGGGCGAGGCAACAAGGGAGACAGCGCAGGAGAGCCCCCATGCGGCGCTGACGAGCTCGGTGATGCGAGCGAGCCACTCCTCGTAGAGGTCGTCGACGGTGTGGTAACGCAGGAGCTCGCGCGCCATGAGCAGCGCGGCCTGCTCGTCGATGGGAGCGCGACGAGCATGAGACGATGAATCTGCTGGGGTCAGCGACGGAGTTGCGGTGCGGCCGTCCCGATGCACCGAGGGGTGCAGGGAGGATGCTTGTTGCTCGTTCCCCGCCGGGCCGGTGGTGGCGTGGGCTGCAGGCGAGGGGAGCGACGGGGAGGCCTGCCGACAGGAGCTGTCTGGGCGATGTGCACGGCGAGAGCGATCTGACGCTCAACGCGGGCATGACGGGCGTCAGACATGGCTACGACGAAGCGATGGGACGCGGATCCGCGGAAGGAAGGCTTCGACACACCCCTACCTGGCGCGCCAAATGTCAGATTTCGGGTTTCGGCCAAACCCTTGAGGTTCGAACACTAGGGTGCGCATGAAGATCTTTCCACTACCGATCTCGCCTCTCAGCATCGCCGCAGTCTCCAAGCTTAGCTCGATCAAATCACAACACAAGAGACACAAGATTTATACTAGTTCAGCCCACCATTGTGGTGTAATACCCTACTACAGTGTGGTGGTTGTGGATTGCCTCTTGGGCTGATGATGAACAGTACAAGGGGAAGAACAGCCTCCTGAGGCGAGGTGTTCTTGTGCTCGGTGGGTGGTTCTGGTCCGAATGGATCCGTACCTCTATGGTGGTGGCTAGTCCTATTTATAGAGTCCCTGGTCCTCTTCCCAAATATTGAGCGGGAAGGGATCCGACAACGATCAATTTGAAGGGGGACAGCTAGTACAAGCTATCCTGACTAAAGGTGGTCTTCGCCTGTCAAAGGCACTGGTGGTGACGCTGTCTTGGGCTCCAGATGACCTCCGTTCTGCCATCCTACTGGTCTTGGGCTCGTTACAACGATATGGAAATCTTTGCCTGACGCCTCGGTACTCCGCGCCTGCACTTGCCCCCTTAGCACCAAAGGGGAAACGAGAACACTGCGCCCGCTGGCGCCCGCCTGGCGCCCGCTTGGCTCTGGTTGTGACGGCTTGTGTCACGGGAACCTCGCGAGGTACCCCTTGCCTTGATCTCTCTGCCCCTCGTGAGCCTGCCTGGAGAGGCTGCTCCTAACGAGGCCTTGTGTCGTCCGCCCTGCAAGGCTTGGCCCCTCGCGAGGGTCTTGAGCGTCGGCTGACAAAAACGGGCCGTATTGGGCCATTGGTGGAGCCACGCCGCTGGCCGCAGGTAAGCAAGTCTAGGGACCCCTGTTCCCAGAACGCTGACAAACATGTCCATTGTTGAAGCCTGTAGTACGCTCGAGGGCTACGCCGCACTCAGGGGCTGCAGCTCATTCGGAATGACACTCTCCTCAGTAGTCGAGTACTTCATCACCAGTCGGATCCTTCACTTCAACAAATGCATTCGATCCATCACTTTGACAAGTTTCATAATCACACAGACACTCTGCGCACCATATTCATTCCTACTCAGGCTCAGTTGTCGCGCCGGACTTGTTGCGTCGCAACCACACTACACCGATCTCGTCGCTACATCAGCTTCGAAAGCATCTGGCTAACTCCTTTGAAGACCGTTTTTTCCACTTGGCTGGACATGTAATCCTTCACTCGGCCACCCCATGTGTCACCACTTGGCTAGACACGTAGTCCTTCCCTCGGCCACCTCGCACATCTTCACACGGCCGCCCCGCATGATGCCACTCGTTTGTGCATGTATTCACCACTCGGCTGCCCCATGCGTGGCCACTCAATTGTGCACGTCTTCACCACTCGGCCGCCCTGCGCGTCGCCACTCGGTTGTGCATGTCTTCACCACTCAGCCGGCCCGCGCGTCGCCACTCGGTTGTGCATGTCTTCACCACTCGGCCGCCCCGTGCGTCACCATTCGGTTGTACACATCCTCGCCCCTAGGCCGCCCTGCGCGTCACCATCAGTTGGACATGCCTTCACCACTACACTCCCAAAACAGGAATGACTAAGTTACTCGTATGATCAAACCTCATATCGCACTCTGTAGCAAGCTTACCTCTTTTGAGCATCACTCGGGGGCTGCACATAGTCGTGGGCCATGCCGCCCTCAGGGGTTACGCCCATTTGATCATTGTGTTGATCACATCAGGAATATTTTTTTAACCACACATGCTTGGTCTACTAGAGATCTATAAGGGTAACACCATCCACTCGGACGATCGGCCAAATCATTACCTCGAGTCATCTTCAGGACTGCAAAAGGGTGAAATGACGCTCCTCTACAGATACACTTGGGCCTTATTCTAGGCTCCAAGGCATCGGTTTCACAAACTTGGACTCAGAGATGGCAGGTGCTGGTTTTCCCCCGGGATAATGAGTGGCCTCTCTCTGAAGAGTCAGCCCACACACTAGCCTCATCACTCAGGTTTCATGGTACGTTCATGTCAGACCACTATTCTATCTCCTCTGGGAGACATATGAGTGCCACAAAGTTTTTCCTTGCAGTCAACATACCCCGATCAGTCGGGAAGCATGTCCAATCGGACAAATACCCCTTTCATGCAAAAGGGTGAAAACAAAGTTCCTCTATGAATACAATATACTCTGACAAATACCCCTTTCATGCAAAAGCTAACGGTCAATGTAAGATGTACTACTGGAACGATTATTCCCGGGAGTGTCCATTTTTTTCTACAGTCGACAGTTTCAAGGCCGAATTCATTCATCGTGCCCAGTGCACGAAGATTTGCTTGATTGATCCAAATCTAGGTTGAATTTATTTACCGTGCCAAGTTCACGAAGGTCAGTCCGACTGACTTAGCTCCAGGCTAAGCTTATTTACCATGCCAAGCGCCTGAAGATCCATCCAATCGACTCAATTTAAAACTAAAAGATATTTACCGCGCTGACCGCACGGAGGTTTACCGGGAGACTTAAACCCTCTACCAGACTCATCTAGTCCGACAGAGGCTCGGGGACTACACCCAGTGGGTGCACTCAGCATGCCCCCACTAGAAGAGAACTCAGAAAGAAACATTTTGCTCAGTCAAGTCCAGCATCAACATTCAAGTACAACAAACCCTAAAGACTCCAACCGACTATCAACAATTAGTCGGAGTCTCGGGGACTACACCCTATGGGTGCGCTGATCGCACACCCATAATACAAAATTCTGAGTAATCTATTACTCAATGCAAGACCAGCTCCAAATCGTCAAGTACTACTCGACCTCCGAGTCAGAGAGGAACAAGTTTGATCAATACCAGCTAAGAAGATTGTTAGTTCTCTCAGACCCCCGCCGACTGCCCGCAGTCGACGACGATCTCGAGGACTACACCCAGTGGGTGCACTCAGCGTGCCCCCACTGGAGTAATCTCCACTCTGTACGGCCTGACCGGTCTGAGTGACGAACAACAAACAAACAAGTTCTAGGACTCCCGTCGACTACCAAAAAAAATTCTATAAGGTGAGTTTAATGCTCCTCCGTGGACCTGTTTTGAGCCTTCTTGTAGGACTCAAAGCGTGAAACTCACAAGTTTGGATCTAGAACCAATTCGTATTAGCATTCCTCCGGGATAAGAATGGCATCTCTTTGAGAGAGCAGTCCATGCGTCAATCTTGTTGCCAGATTTAATGACACAATCATACTCTGATCATGAGTTAACCTCTTCCGAGAGATGAACGAATGTCACCAAGTTACTCCTCGCAGGCACTTATCCCAGATCAGTCGGGAAGCATAGTGCCAGAATCCATTGAGATTTTTTTCAAACCTTAGTTGTCTGAAAGCATGACGATGGGTACCGAGTATTTCTATAATCACTCGGGATAAATTGTGTCTTTCACAAACTCATTCTGCAAAATCACAACCAATTCGGGGGCGAATGTTGGGGACAAACATAACGGGTAGGCCTATGAAGGGTCAAAGATCATAAAGCATGGGGTCCGCATATTAGACGGGCCCAGAGCATCACTTGGATAATTGACAAGCCATCCACTCAGATGACCATCAAGTCACTCGGATGGCAACAACCACTCGAAGTATAGCACTCCACTCGACGAACTCATTCCACTCGGAGTTCCTGATCTCACTCGGATATACGAAGACCAACAGTCTACAAGGCACTCGCAGCATCATCTTACTAGTAGGTTGAGTTATGGCATTAATACCCCCACTTTGTAACATAGGAGGTGAGGGGGTGGCACACTCTATATAAGCCACCCTCACCACTAGACATGGGGGGATTTTTTCTTCTACTTCTCTCTTGCTCGCTAGTCTCGGGAATTAGCTCATGCATGGTGATCCATTCTCCTCTCTCTGACACACATTGTAATCTCCGGATACATACTCAGATAAAACAAAGCCTCTCCGGAGCACGAGACGTAGTGTTGTTATATCCACCGTGAGAGGCCCGAACTCGCTAAAACCACCAAGTCACCTACTTGCATCTTGATAGATGATGCTCCTTTACCCTATCCCTTATTATTGTCAGAATCGTTCCCACGACATGTACCGAGTTGCGACGCCCTATCGACAGCAAGCAAGCGTCGATTGATCCACTCTTGCTGTGCGGTGAGCCGTGCCTCTCGCTCTGCGGCGCTCCAACGGCCTCACTGTGCGCCGAGCCGCAGCCTATCGGCGTGGACGTGCCTAGCTTGCTCTATGGTGCGCCATCGATCATGTTGTGTGATGAGCAGCAGCCTCTCGGTGCTAACATGCCTATCTTGATCTGCGGTGCAGAAGCGCCATGCGCCAAGGGTCTGCTCAACCCTGGCGATGACGCGCATCGTGGTGTCGTCCATTGATAACCCACAGGTATAGGGGATCGCAACAGTTTTTGAGGGTAGAGTATTCAATCACACCTTGGGAGCCAAAGAATATGCTCAAGTATTAGAAGTTGAGTTGTCAATTCAACCACACCTGAAAGACTTAATATCTGCAGCAAAGTATTTAGTAGCAAAGTAGTATGGAAGTAACAGTAACAGTGGGAAAAGCAATAGTAGCAGTTTTGGAGCAATCGTAACAATGGCAACGGAGAAGTAAATAAGCAAAGATCAATATGTGAAAAGCTCGTAGGAAATGGATCAGTGATGGATAATTATGTCGGATGCGATTTCTCATGCAACAGTTATAACATAGGGTGACACAGAACTAGCTCCAGTTCATCAATGTAATGTAGGCATGTATTCCGAATATAGTCATACATGCTTATGGAAAAGGACTTGCATGACATCTTTTGTCCTACCCTCCCATGGCAGCGGGGTCCTATTGGAAACTAAGGGATATTAAGGCCTCCTTTTAATAGAGTACCAGACCAAAGCATTAGCACTTAGTGAATACATGAACTCCTCAAACTACGGTCATCACCGGGAGTGGTCCCGATTATTGTGACTTCGGGGTTGCCGGATCATAACACATAGTAGGTGACTATTGACTTGCAAGATAGGATCAAGAAGTCACATATATTCATGAAAACATAATAGGTTCAGATCTGAAATCATGGCACTTGGGCCCTAGTGACAAGCATTAAGCATGGCAAAGTCATAGCAACATCAATCTTAGAACATAATGGATACTAGGGATCAAACCCTAACAAAACTAACTCGATTACATGGTAAATCTCATCTAACCCATCACCGTCTAGCAAGTCTACGATGGGATTACTCAGGCATGGCAGTGAGCATCATGAAATTGGTGATGGAGGATGGTTGATGATGACGATGGCGATGGATTCCCCTCTCCGGAGCCCCGAACGGACTCCAGATCAGCCCTCCTGAGGAAGAACAGGGCTTGGCGGCGGCTCCGTATCGTAAAAAGTGATGAATCTTTCTCTCTGTTTTTCCCCAAAAGTGAATATATGGAGTTGGGGTTGAGGTCGGTGGAGTCCCAGGGGGCCCACGGGGACGGGGGGCGCGCCCTACACCCTTGTGGACAGGGTGTGGGCCCCCTGATGCTGATTCTTTCACCATTACTTTTTATTAATTCCAAAAAGTTGCTCCATGGATTTTCAGGTCATTCCGAGAACTTTTATTTCTGCATAAAAATAACACCATGGCAGTTCTACTGAAAACAACGTAAGTTCGGGTTAGTTCCATTCAAATCATGCAAGTTAGTGTCCAAAACAAGGGCAAAAGTGTTTGGAAAAGTAGATACGTTGGAGACGTATCAACTCCCCCAAGCTTAAACCTTTGCTTGTCCTCAAGCAAGTCAGTTGATAAACTGAAAGTGATAAACAAAAACTTCTACAAACTCTGTTTGATCGTGTTGTTGCAAATATGTAAAGCCAGTATTCAAGTTTTCAGCAAAGATTATGAACTAACCATATTCACAATAACTTTTAGGTCTCATGTTTACTCATATCAATGGCATAATCAACTAGCGAGCAATAATAATAAATCTTGGATGACAAATCTTTCTCAAAACAATCATAATATGATATAACAAGATGGTATCCTGCTAGCCCTTTCTGAGACCGCAAAACATAAATGTAGAGCACCCCTAAAGATCAAGGATTGACTAGACATTGTAATTCATGATACAAGAGATCCAGTCACAATCATACTCAATATAAATTAATAGCAATGCATGCAAATGACAGCGGTGCTCTCCAACTGGTGCTTTTTAATGATAGGATGATGACTCAACATAAACGTAAATATATAGGCCCTTCACAGAGGGAAGCAAGGATTTGCAGAGGTGCTAGAGCTCGAGTTTTGAAACAGAGATAAATAATATTTTGAGCGGTATGCTTTCATTGTCAACATAACAACCGAGAGATCTCGATATCTTCCATGCTACACACATTATAGACGGTTCCCAAATAGAATGGTAAAGTTTATACCCCCCCACCACCAACAAACATCAATCCATGGCTTGTCCGAAACAACGGGTGCCGTCCAACTAACAACAATCACGCGGGAGATTTGTTTGCAATTATTTTGATTTGATTTGAGCATGGGACTGGGCATCCCGGTTACCGGCCATTTTCTCATGAATGATGAGCGTCGGTCTACCTGCCTTTAGTACGACCCGGATGAAAAGATGCTGACTTTTCTTAAAGGTTAGGCCAAATGATTCTAAGCTTGAGGACCCATTCTATCCGGGCCTAAATGCTGAGTCCACTCATCATGAGAATAACCCACCTAGCATGGAAGATATAGACAACCCTAGTTGATACATGAGCTATTCGAGCATACAAAATAGAATTTCATATGAAGGTTTAGAGTTTGGCACATACAAATTTACTTGGAACGGCAGGTAGATACCGCATATAGGAAGGTATGGTGGACTCATATGGAATAACTTTGGGGTTTATGGAAGTGGATGCACAAGCAGTATTACCGCTTAGTTCAAGTGAAGGCTAGAAAGAGACTGGGAAGCGACCAACTAGAGAGCGACAACACTCATGAACATGCATTAAGATTAATCAACGATGAGTGCAAGCATGAGTAAGATATAAATCACCATGAACATAAATATCGTGGAGGCTATGTTGATTTTGCTTCAACTACATGTGTGAACATGTGCCAAGTGAAGCCACTTGAATCATTCAAAGGAGGATACCACCCTATCATACCACATCACAACCATTTTAATAGTATGTTGTCACGCAAGGTAAACCATTATAAACTCCTAGCTAATTAAGCATGGCATGAGCAACTATAATCTCTAATTGTCATTCCAAACATGTTTTTATCCATAATAGGCTGAATCAGGACCGGTGGACTAATCATATTTACAAAAACAAGATAGGTCGAGTTCATACTAGCTTCTCTCATCTCAATCAGTCCATCATATATCGTCAGTATTTGTTTTCACTCGCACGATCGAATGGCGTGGATAATAATAATAGTGCACGTGCATTGGACTAAGCTGGAATCTGCAAGCATTTAATACAAAGGAGAAGACAAAGTAATATGGGCTCTTGGGTAGATCAACATTAATGCATATGAGAACCACTCAACACTTTCATCGTGGTCTTCTCCTCTCGACCCCCAAAGAAAAGAAAAGAAATAAAACTATTTACACGGGAAAGCTCCCAACAAGCAAAAGAAGAACGATAAATCTTTTTGGGCTTTCTTTTAATTACGACTAGAAGTATGGAAAGTAAACTAGCTAAAAAGCTACAACTATTTTTTTGTTTTTTCTTAAGGTTTTTCAAACACACAAGAAGAAAGCAAGAAAAGGAAATAAACTAGCATGGATAGTACGTACAATGAAAAAGTATGAGCACCGACAACTAGCATGAGTGTGTGGGCATGAATGTAATGTCGGTGAGAAATACGTACTCCCCCAAGCTTAGGCTTTTGGCCTAAGTTGGTCTATGGCCACGGCTGGTCTGGCGGATATCCAAAGTCGTAGTCGGGGTTGTACTGAGATGCAGCCGCCACTGCCTGATGAGCTCCAGCTTGGAGGTGAGTTACCCCCGTCCTCCTCTCATATTCGTTCGCCTCCTCCCTGGTTATAAAGTATCTCCTTTTTGCCTGAAAGTCAAAGAAAGTGGGAGCAGGGAGAGCAACATGGACAGTATGCCATCTATCAAAGATTAGTCAGTACTGGAGGAACTGTTCATTCCTTTGAAAAAACTGATGGCTAACCATGGCACTATAATCTAGATAAGTAGGAGGCAACTCCATGTCACTTCCATGTATGGGTACACCAAGATAATTAGCTACACGAGTTGCATAAATCCCACCAAACAAATATCCACATGTACCATTAAGATGCAGCCTTCGTGCAACAATGGCCCCCAAGTTATATTGTTTATCACCTAATACCGCACTCTTGAGGACACTAAGATCTGGAACGCACATGTGACAAGCCTCATCTTTATCATTAATGCATCTACCTATAAAGAGAGAAAAGTAATGTGTGGAGGGGAAATTAATACTCCCTATGGTAGCTTGTGTGATTTCTCTAGATTCCCCCATAGTGATACTAGCAAGAAAGTCTTTTTATTCAGATTTGCGAGGTTCAGTCACATTGCCCCACCGCAGGAGTATACAAGCAGTATTAAAATCTTCTAGGTCCATGGTAAATGATTTATCATAAAGATCAAATTAAAACCGTGTGAGAATTGCGCGAGAATGTAAATTTAAACCTTCTCACAAAGGAATCGGTGAGGTAGTAGTACTGTAGGCACTTATCTGACACGAAGTCCTCAAGATCAGCATTACGCACATATGCGTCAAATTCATACTTGATGCCTGCTTGGGCCATAAACTCCTCTGACGGCCATTCACAAGGCCGCACTTGAGCTTCCCTCGATGGTTCATCGTCCGGCTCACGTATCGCGAGCCTTGGTCCTTGCTTTCGTAAGGAACTACCTTGGTACATTTTCCTATGCATTTTTCCTTCTCTGAAAAATTTCTGAAATTTTTAGTGACTCAAAATAATTGTGAACCAAACTCAACAAGATTGATAGCAACTACTCCCACAAGTGCCTAGAGGCTATATCATGCATTAAAACTACTTGGGACCATATAAATTTGACATGCAAGCTCAAGAATAGGGTCACCTCCGTAGCAAAAATTTGCAATAAATAAAGCACTAGAACAAAAACTAATTGGACCATTGGAGGAGTCACATACCGAAGAACAATCCCCCAAAATAGTTTTGTGAATGGAGCTTTGAGCAAGGAGATCAAAAATGGCAGAAGGATGAGCTAGAACACGGGTTTGAGCTATGGGAGGATTTTTTCTGGAGGAAGACGAAGTATGTGGGTTCTGGAATAAGTGGAGGGGGTCCACGTGGGGCCCATGAGGCAGGGGGCGCGCCTTAGGGGGGCGCCCTATGCCCTCGTGACTAAATGGTGGGCCCCCCTGGTGTGTTCTCAGTGCTAGAAATTCTTAAATATTCAACAAAAAATCATACTTCATTTTCAGGGCATTTGGAGAACTTTTATTTTCAGGGTATTTTTTATTGCAAGGATAATTCAAAAAATAGATAAAAAAATACTATTTTTGCTTTATTTAATCTAAATAACAGAAAGTAGAAGGAGGGCATAGAGAGTTGTGATTTCTAACTTCATCCATCTCATGCTCATCAAATAGAATCCACTAACAAGGTTGATCAAGTCTTCTTAACAAATTTCTTCCGAATAACATAAAACCGGAGAATTTTTGAATAACACTAGGTTACCTCAACGGGGATATGCATGTCCCCAACAATAAGATTATCATATTTATTTTTGACAGTAGGAAGAGGAAATTCAAAACCTCCAATAGTAATCATTGAATTTTTTTTCAATTGAATTGATACTATGGACTTGAGGTTGCTTCCTCGGAAAGTGTACTGTACACTCATTACCATTAACATGAAAAGTGACATTGCCTTCGTTGCAATCAATAACAGCCCCTGCAGTATTCAAAAAGGGTCTACCAAGGATAATCGACATACTATCGTCCTCGGGAATATCAAGAATAACAAAGTTTGTTAAAATAGTAACGTTTGCAACCACAACAGGCACATCCTCACAAATGCCGACAGGTACAGCAGTTGATTTGTCGGCCATTTGCAAAGAGATTTTAGTAGGTGTCAACTTATTCAAATCAAGTCTACGATATAAAGAGAGCGGAATAACGCTAACACCGGCTCCAAGATCACATAAAGCAATTTTAATATAGTTTCTTTTAATGGGGCATGGTATAGTTGGTACTCCTGGATCTCCTAGTTTCTTTGGTATTCCACCCTTAAAAGTGTACTTAGCAAGCATGGTAGAAATTTCAGCTTCCGGTATCTTACTTTTATTTGTAACAATATATTTCATTTACTTAGCATAAGGATTCATTTTAAGCATATCAGTCAAACACATACGCAAAAACATGGGTCTAATCATTTCAGCAAAGCGCTCAAAATCCTCATCATCCTTTTTCTTGGATGGCTTAGGAGGAAAAGGCATGGGTTTCTGAACCCATGGTTCTCTTACTTTACCGTGCTTCCTAGCAACAAAGTCTCTCTTATCATAACGTTGATTCTTTGATTGTGGGTTATCAAGATCAACAGCAGGTTCAGTTTCTACATCATTGTTATTACTAGGTTGAGCATCAACATGAACATCATCATTAAAATTATCGCTAGGTTCATGTTCATTACCAGATTGTGTTTCCGCATCAAAAATAGAAATATCATTGGGGTTCTTAGGTGTGTCAACAATAGGTTCACTAGAAGCATGCAAAGTCCTATCAGTTTTCTTTTTCTTTTTCTTAGAAGGACTAGGTGCATCAACATTAGTTCTCTGAGAATCTTGCTCAACTCTCTTAGGATGGCCCTCAAGATACATTGGTTCTTGAGTCATTCTACCACCTCTAGTCATAACTCTAACAACATTATCATTTTTCTTATTCTTTGAGCAAATCATCTTGGGCTTTGAGAACTTTTTCTACTTGAGTGGTAACCATGGATGCATGTTTACTAATAAGTTTAAAGTCATCTTTAAATCTAGACATATAATCACTCAAGTGTTCAATCATATAAGCATTACGTTTCAATTGTCTACCAACATAAGCATTGAAGTTTTCTTGTTTAAAAATAAAATTATCAAACTCGTCCAAGCATTGGCTAGTAGACTTATAATGAGGGATATCACCTTCATCAAATATATAGAGAGAATTTACCTTTACTACCTGTGTCGGGTTATCAAGACCATGTATTTCTTCAATAGGTGGTAAATTCTTAACATCTTCAGCTTTAGTACATTTTTCTTTCATAGATTTCTTTGCCTCTTGCATATCTTCAGGACTAAGAAATAGAATACCCCCTTTTCGGAGTTGTCTTAGGAGTTGGTTCAGGAATTGTCCAATCATTACCATTACTCAATATATTATTCAATAGCAACTCAACTTGCTCAACAGTTCTTTCCCTGAAAACACAACTAGCACAACTATCCAGGTGGTCTCTGGAAGCATCGGTTAGTCCATTATAAAATATATAAAGTATTTCATTTTCCGTGAGAGGATGATCAGGCAAAGCATTAAGTAATAGGAGAAGCCTCCCCGAAGCTTGTGGGAGACTCTTTTCTTGAATTTGTACAAAATTATATGTTTCCCTTAAGGCAGCTTGTTTATTATGAGCGGGGAAATATTTAGCAGAGAAGTAATAAATCATATCCTAGGGACTACACACACAACTAGGAGCAAGAGAATTAAACCATATTTTAGCATCGGCCTTTAATGAGAACGGAAACAATTTAAGGATATAGTAATAACGAATTTTTTCCTCATGAGTAAATAGGGTGGCTATATCAATCAATTTAGTAATATGTGGCACAACAGTTTCAGATTCATAGCCAGAGAAAGGATGAGATTCAACAAAAGTAATTAACTTAGGGTCGACAGAGAAATCATAATCCTTCTCAAAAATATAGATAGGTGAAGTAACAAAAGCAGGGTCATATTTCATCCTAGCATTCGAAGACTTTTCCTTCAGCTTAGCTAACAGTTTCTTAAGATCATATCTATCATTGCAAGCAAAAAGGTCTCTAGCAGTTTCTTCATCCATAACATAACCC
The DNA here is from genome assembly GCF_018294505.1 of Triticum aestivum. Taxonomy (NCBI): domain Eukaryota; kingdom Viridiplantae; phylum Streptophyta; class Magnoliopsida; order Poales; family Poaceae; genus Triticum; species Triticum aestivum. The sequence continues at coordinate 530,535,346 of NC_057810.1, read as the reverse complement.
TCAGGCACAACAGGCAATTCATATCTAGGGGGAGAATCTTCATCATCACTTTCATCAATATTATTAGTTTCAATAATTTCATTCTCTCTAACCCTAGCAAGTTGTTCATCAGGAAATTCACCTAATGGCGCAGTAGTATCAAGAATTGGCTAGTAGACTTATAATGTCGGGGATATACCCCACGGTATGACCCGACCGGAGTTATAAACCGGCTGGGACTTGGTAAACCGGCAGGTGTTAAGTAAGATGATAACCCGGCAGGTGTTAAGTTAGATGATAACCTGACAGATGTTAAGTCATATGATAACCCGGCAGGTGTTAAGTCAGATGATAACCCGGCATATGTTAAGCCATATGATAAGTCAGATGGTAAACCGGCAGACAATCATAAACCGGCAGACAGTCATAACCTGGCAGACAATCATAAACCGACAAACATTCATAACCTGGCAGACAGTCATAACCTGGCTGACAGAGTCGCCCGGGGTTAACAAGCCCGAGACGTTAAGAAGCCCAAGATGTTAAGAAGCCCAGGAAGAGATGTCAAAATAGTTTAAGTCTTAGTCCGAGATGGACTCTACATGTAACCCGCCCCTTCAACTTATATAAGGAGGGGCGGGGCACCCCAAGAGGGGAGAAATAATCTTAGGGCTAGACATAACTGGGAGAGCCGGTTTACGGCGACTCCCTCCTGATGATAATGAGACCTAGCCACAAACAACATGTAGGGCTATTACCGGATGACGTTTCCCGGGGCCCGAAGCTGTCTAAATCCATCTCTTTCATTGCGTCTCTCGATTCTGCGCAACCCCTCTCAAGCTACCACATAGACGCGTTGGCATCACGACTAAGTCCTCACACTAGGACATCTGACGTGTTAATTCCATGACAGTTGGCACCCACCGTGGGGCCAGGCACACGGTGGTGTTGAGTTTTTGGAAGGATCTCTTCGGGGATTGAGAAACTCATGATGGATTGGATGAAAAAGAGCCGGCGCAGAAAGATATACATCATCTCCATGTCAAGCAGTCGGAGCGACATACACAGATTGAGGTTAAAAGAAATTAAGGTTCTGCGTTCTGTATGCCGCTGACGATCTTTTCAAATCGCCACCACTTTAAGCAAGCGGTCAAATCAAGAGTTGCCTGCATCATCATTGTTTTTATTCGGTGTTGGTTCGCCGAGTCAGATGGGTGCAGATCACCAGCTATGTACAAAGTCAAATCCCCAACTGAGTCATAGTCAGATTATGGAGTGGGTATCGTTTTGGAAGATTAATAAGGAAATTGATGGATAGCTACTTGGGAAGTTATGGTTCAGTTGACCGAGTCTCAAGCAATAGTACGCCGGGTCTGCCTTGCCCCGTCAGCCGCCGTATAGCCCTCGTTTGAAATTGTTTGCTAATGCTACAGCCCGAGTTACCGCCGCCGCGTTTTCTAAACCGCCATGATTTTGCTCTGTCATGAGCCGCCTTCACAACCCCGTTCTGAGTCGCTTTTACCCCAGACTCTGCTTCTGAGTCATCTACCTTTGCGCCTGCAGTCTCCGTGGACGAGCATTTATGGTTTCCATCAGGTGACTGTTGCCGCAGCACCAAAACCACTGCCACCGAGTAGCCTTACCTCCGCTTCGACGGTCTTGCCTCTGCGGCCTCAAGCTGCCTGTGCTGCGGCGCCATCGCTCCTTGCCGGATCATCTGTGAGCCACTTGGCCACGACCGCATTTCAACTCCACCGGGACTCTGCCACCACGGGCCACGCCATGCCATCGGGCCTCATCTCGTCTCCGATTCAAGTCACCATCGGGCCTCGACTCATCTCTTGTTCAAGGTGCCATCGGGCCTCGACTTGTCTCCGGTTCAAGTCGCCATCGGGTCTCGTCTTGTCTCTGGCTCCAGTCGCCGGGCACGCTTGAGTCGCCTGCTGAAATTCGCCTACAGTTTTTTCCTCCACGGCACCTCACTTCGTGCTGGGCCGCCGCGCTACTCCAAACCGATGGCCTTCATTGGGTTATAACACGCCCTGCAGGCTTACCTCCAAACCACCATTGTCGTGCCTTGCCGAGCTTTACGGCCCGTCCTTGCCACTTTAAGCCACCAAGCTGTACGGCCCGCCTTCGCCACTTTAAGATGCCGTCAAGTTTGCCTCGTCGTCGTGGTACCGAACAGCCCGCCATGGTTGACTCACCTTGCGCCACCTCGGCCGCGCACCAAGCGGCCACCGTCGCCTCGCTTCGAGCCAGATCGCCCCGCTCGGCTACTTCCAACACCGTGGCACGCCACCATCGCTGCCTCGCCCCGTCAGTCAACACCGTTCGAGGGCCACCGTTGGCTCGTTCCCCTGATTCAAACCATCGCCGGCTCGTCCCTGCACTTTGCCACGCCATGGGCTATCCTGCATGGCCGTCTTCACCCCGTTCGGAGTCCGCCTCGCCGAGATGTTCAACTGCCGTGGCTTTGCCTCGCTCCGCCTCAGGCTCGGATCCACCATCTGCTCTGAGCAGCCGTCGAGTCTCGCCGCTCCTGAACCGCCTCCACGGAGTCGCCATCTGTATGATTCGCCGGTGTCTGGCCGCCGCGCTCGCTCCGGTCTTGAACCGCCCAGGTCTGTGGAGAATCATCGTCGCCGTGCCTCCCTTCGGCCATGAACCACCCGTGTCTGCCTTACCGCGGCTGTCATGGCGTCCGTAGCATCATACCGCTTCGTCCGTAGACGCGCTAATCCATCGTTGCCTCTCACGGCCTCTGCCAACGTCACAGTAAGCTACACCGACCTCGTGCACTCCTCCAACATGATCTCAGTGAGTCAACGACGCCTCTGATGGGCCCCTGCGACCGTCGTCGGCTCATGTGCCTGCTAAACTGCCCTGGCCCCTGCTCCAGGACATGATCTTAGTGTTTGAACTACAAACTGATTGTGCCGGAGAAAAATAGAAAAGGTGTCCCGCCACCATTCTACTGCTTGCGAGCTGCAAGTTAAACGGGCCCAATTGCTTCTGCTAGTACATGACTGAGCTGGCCGCACTTCCGAGCCGCCACCCGCGGCCTTGTTTCCGTTTCAAGTCACCGCTGTCTTGCCCATGATATGGGCAGCTGCAGTTGCCGTGATTACCGCTACCTAACCGAGCCTGGCCGAGCTACCTGATGTTGAGGGCCGGATTTCCTCCACTCCACTACCACCTACGGTCTACCGCCGGGATCTATTCCCCACGTGCTGGCTCACCACTGCTGTTGACTGCTGCTGTCCACGCGCGCTGGTTTACCTCAGCCTCTGCCTCCACTACTTCCGCGTCTCCGACTGCCTGGCGGGTCACCTCCATCAAATTTACCGAGTCGCTGCCGGATCAAGCTCTTGCTTCCTCGCTCATTGCAAACTCGTCAAAGCTCGCCTGCGCCCTCCCCTATGAGTCGCTTCCACTATGGTTGTGCCTTACCAGCGCACTTCCGTTGTTGTGACTACGACCCGCCGGCCGGTTTGCGCCTACGACCCGCCGTTTAAACCACCGAACCCCCGCCATCGCCGGTTTGCGCCTACGACCCACCGGCCGCTGCCGAGCCGCCGTCTACTGCTCCCTCGCATGATTCTACTGTCGCGCTGGGTCAAACCGGCCACGTTTGCAAGTCGCCTTCATCGGCAGGCTTAAGTCGCCCCTGACCATCAGTGCTACATCTGCATACATCTAACAAATCCAAAGAATTACCATACTAGCACATCTTATGGGAGGACCATCAGTGCTATGTCTACGTACTGCATCCGCTGATCATTGTTGCTGAGTCGCCATGGCCATGCCTCATTGAGCTGCCTCCGCATCAAATCCGTTGCAGCGGTCCCTCATCAAGCCACCGTCTCACTGCACCGGCTACTCCTCAATTACAGCAGTGCTGAGTTGACCCTGCCTGGCGCCCTTCCAATGTGTCTGCGAGCCGCCGCCTACAAACCACCACCACGCTTGCCGGTTCGCAGCTCGGCTGCCCGGGCGGTCCTTCCATGACCTACGCATCGCCGCACCCTGCGCCCGTCCACCGTTGGGTCGTGCCTTCCCCTGAGTTACCGTTGCCAATTTGTTTCTGTCACCGCACTGCCAAGACTCGCATCGCTGGCCTTTTCCTCAAGCCGGCCTCCGCCTCTGCTCTCCACCCGCGGGTGCACCTGAGTTGCCACCACCGCCTACGAGCCGGTCTGATAGAAGATTTTGTGTTAAAAACAAATACGCAGCTTGCTAGAACAAAGACATTCTAACTTGTTATGCATAGAAGGTTTCTAAAGAAAATCATGTGGTAGAGAAATCAAAACTACTGCTACACTCTGGCACTGGTTCTGCTACTTGGTTTATTAAACATCAGGCCAGGTGAGGTACAAGTTCCACCGTGAGTAAAACTTTTGTCCAACCAAAGGTCGTCTGCTGTCCGGCAGAGAACAACAATATCATCGGTTATTCAAAGGCATTAGGTGATATCCATCTAACTCTATTTTATTAGCACATACTAAATTGTTTGAGAGCAATTACTTTGGTCTGTGGTATTGTTTCGCAGGACCATTGTTCATTGCGAAGGTGTTGCAAAGGGGCATGCGCCAACATTATTTTTACACTAGCGCTCGTCCGTGCCATATTTTTTGATGGATACATGCGCGAATAACCGCCCCCGCTACATCAACACAACATGATTGACTCGCTCGTACGCACTGGCTTACAACATCGTGGCCGACCCGTTTGTCTGTTCACGCGGCCGACTCGGTCGTGATTGATTTCAGCTTCACCGTGGTGATGGTCAACTCCGCGGTGGATATTTTCTGGCCTAACATATCAGGTGAAATGCATCTAGTATAATTTTATATTATATATTGCTTTCTTTAAAAGAGCAATTACTCCATCTTGCAAAGTTATCTAATGCAGGACCCTAAACCGCCATATTGGTGCAAAGTTAAAGGCCGTCAGAAAATTTCTGGCTTAAAAAGAAGGATTCCATTTTAAAAATCCGGCTCAAGGGAAAGCTGTCTCCCACAAAGCTTTGAAGCTCTCAATATCCGGTTTAAGAATTTCCGGTTCAAAAGAATAATTTCTCGCAAGTTCGAGTTCTCAGGAAAAATTAAAGGGACCAAAGAGAGTCTGTTGCAAAAGCACAACTCAAACATATGTGCCCCTTGAGCACAGCTCACAGTATCATTTGGGGGCTTGGTCGTATTCAAACCATAGCTACACCTCTTGATATAGCTATCAAGCCAATATTATCATAAGAGCACAGCTCTAGTTACTTTGGTAATCCGGCTATCAAGACAATATTATCATAAGGGACCAAAGAGAGTCTGCTGCACATCACAGCTCAAACATGGGTATCCTTTGAGCACAGCTCACAGTATCCATTGGGTGCTGTGTTCGAACCATAGTCACGCCTCTTGATAGGCTTAAGGCCATCAGGGAAATCACTTGGGGGCTCTGGTCGTATCCGAACCATAACTTATACCCTCTTAATCGGCATAAGGCTACCAGGATAATCATTTGGGGGCGTTGGTCGTATCCGAGCCATAGCTATACCCTCTTGATTGGCGTAAGGCCACCCGGGAAATCACTTGGGGGCTATGGGTTCGAACCATAGCTACACCTCTTGATAGGCATAAAGCCACCAGGGAAATCACTTGGGGGCTTGGTCGTCTTCGAACCATAGTTACACCTCTTGATCGGTGCAATGCCACAATTATGACTACTTGGGGGCTCTGGTCGTATCCGAACCATGGCTTAAACCCTCTTGATCATACACATACATCATCATATGTTGCATCATCATTACATCATCATAGCATGTATCATATGTGCATGGATATACCGGTTTATATGGCAGGAATCAGTTTTCAAACCAGGTTATATTATTCAAATATTTAATAGCCAACACGGCTGGATTTTTATTATGGTTATCAATAACCAATATTATGATTGAAGTTTTCAAAGTCGCTTCAGCTCAATGGATATAATTTATTCTACAATGGAAGGAATAGCCACGAGTCGCTGCAAGCTTATGACCCAACACTTGGGGGCTACATTATTTATGTTGAGATTACATCAAATACACAAGTCTCATGTCGCTGCAAGCATGCACCATGACACTTGGGGGCTAATGCAAAGTCATTGTTTGCTCACCTTATTGAACACCCGACTCATCACATCATAATGAGCCGGCCCTTGGGGGCTACCAATTGAGCCTATCAACAATTCAAGGTACAAAGCTTTCAATCCATTATATTGAAGGGTCCACTGCTCAGTTGGTAAAGCACAAGGCTCTTAACCTTGTGGACGTGGATTCAAGCCCCATGATGAGGGTTACATCATATGATGTTATTTTCATTGAAGTATATATCAAGTCCCGGCTCAATATTATCTTACTGAGCCGGACCTTGGGGGATACATGTTGTTGTTCAAAGTTTACATGATTATATTTACAAAGTCCCTGCTCATTATTGCATAATGACCCGGACCTTGGGGGCTACACTGGTTGAAGTTTTTATGAGCATCAGGTAATTACAAATCCAAGGTTGCTACAAGCATGACAACCCGACGCTTGGGGGCTACATATGTGGAATACTCAGTTCTGACTGGTGATTGAGACGAACAACCTGGATTTCTTCAAGCTTGTGAAATTCATATTGAAGCAAGTCTTAAGCTGTTACTAAGTTCCCTTCTTAAGACTTGGGGGCTACAAGTGATAGGCATATAAGAGGTATATTTTCAAGCTTGACGTTAACTGCAATTATGACTTGGTGCCATCAATATTTATAAACTGGCAAGTTCTACATCCTTAAGATGACTGAAGATCATAGGAGGATTTCAAGGACCAATATTTTTGTGAAGTCATTGGGAGCTGAGTCAACTAAATTATTCTTCATAATATTTTTCCTGTGACAAACCAATGTCAACAAATTGATTATGAAGCTGGCTTATTGACCTGGATGTTCTAAAAGAAGGAAATGACAAGGACTTAAGGATGATCAGGATCAGTTTAACATGGATAAATCCAAATTAAACTGGGGGCTAATGTCGGGGATATACCCCGCGGTATGACCCGGCCGGAGTTATAAACCGGTTAGGACTTGGTAAACCGGCAGGTGTTAAGTCAGATGATAACCCGACATGTGTTAAGTCATATGATAACCCGACAGATGTTAAGTCAGATGATAACCCGATAGGTGTTAAGTCAGATGATAACCCAGCAGATGTTAAGCCAGATGATAAGTCAAATGGTAAACCGGCAGATAATCATAAATCATCGGACAATCATAAACCGACAGACAGTCATAACCTGGCAGACAATCATAAATCGGCAAACAATCATAACCTAGCAGACAGTCATAACCCGGCTGACACAGTCGCCCGGGGTTGACAAGGCCGAGACGTTAAGAAGCCCAAGATGTTAAGAAGCCCAGGAAGAGAGGTCAAAATAGTTTAAGTCTTAGTACGAGATGGACTCTACATGTAACCCGCCCCTTCAACTTATATAAGGAGGGGCGGGGCACCCCAAGAGGGGAGAAATAATCTTAGGGCTAGGCATAACTGGGAGAGCCGGTTTATAGCGACTCCCTCATGATGATAATGAGACCTAGACACAAACAACATGTAGTGCTATTATCGGATGATGTTTCCCGGGGCCCAAAGATGTCTAAATCCTTCTCTTTCGTTGCGTCTCTCAATTCCGCCCAACCCCTCTCAAGCTACCACATAGATGCGTTAGCCTCACGACTAAGTTCTCACACTAGGACATCTGACGTGATAATTCCACGACAAGGGTCATATTTCATCCTAGCATTCAAAGACTTCTCTTTCAGCTTATCTAGCAGTTTCTTAAGATCATATCTATCATTGCAGGCAAAAAGGTCTCTAGCAGTTTCTTCATCCATAACATATAACCCTCAGGCACAACATGCAATTCATATCTAGGGGGAGAATCTTCATCATCACTTTCATCAATATTATCAGTTTCAATAATTTCATTCTCTATAACCCTAGCAAGTTGTTCATCAAGAAATTCACCTAATGGCATAGTAGTATCAAGCATAGAAGTAGTTTCATCATAAGCATCATGCATAGCAGAAGTGGCATCATCAATAACACGCGACATATCAGAATCAATAGCAAGTGCAGGTGTCGCAAGTTCACTCAAAACAGAAGGTGAATCATGTGCAGAGCTAGATGGCAGTTCCTTACCTCACCTCGTAGTTGAGGGAAAAATCTTGGTTCTTTCATCTTTCAAGTTCCTCATAGTGATCAGCAGATATAAATCCCAAGTGAATCAAAGAATAGAGCGATGCTCCCCGACAACGCAGCCAAAAAATAGTCTTGATAACCCACAAGTATAGGGGATCGCAACAGTTTTCGAGGGTAGAGTATTCAACCCAAATTTATTGATTCGACACAAGGGGAGCCAAAGAATATTCTCAAGTATTAGTAGTTGAGTTGTCAATTCAACCACACCTGAAAGACTTAATATCTACAGCAAAGTATTTAGTAGCAAAGTAGTATGGAAGTAACGGTAATGGTGGCAAAAGTAATTGTAGCAGTTTTGTAGCAATCATAACAATGGCAACGGAGAAGTAACTAAGCAAAGATCAATATGTGAAAAGCTCGTAGGCAATGGATCAGTGATGGATAATTATGTCGGATGCGATTCCTCATGCAACAGTTATAACATAGGGTGACACAGAACTAGCTCCAGTTCATCAATGTAATGTAGGCATGTATTCCGAATATAGTCATACATGCTTATGGAAAAGAAATTGCATGACATCTTTTGTCCTACCCTCCCGTGGCAGCGGGGTCCTATTGGAAACTAAGGGATATTAAGGATTCCTTTTATTAGAGTACCAGACCAAAGCATTAGCACTTAGTGAATACATGAACTCTTCAAACTGCGGTCGTCACCAGGAGTGGTCCCAATTATGGTCACTTCGGTGTTGCCGGATCATAACACATAATAGGTGATTATTGACTAGCAAGATAGGATCAAGAACTCGCATATATTCATGAAAACATAATATGTTCAGATCTAAAATCATGGCACTCGGGCCCTAGTGACAGGCATTAAGCATGGTAAACTCATAGCAACATCAGTCTTAGAACATAATGGATACTAGGGATCAAACCCTAACAAAACTAACTTGATTACATGGTAAATCTCATCTAACCCATCACCGTCCAGCAAGCCTACGATGGGATTACTCATGCACGGCGGTGAGCATCATGGAATTGGTGATGGAGGATGGTTGATGATGACGATGGCGATGTATTCCCCTCTCTGGAGCCCCGAACGGACTCTAGATCAGCCCACCCGAGGAAGAACAGGGCCTGGCAGTGGCTCCATATCGTAAAACGCGATCAATCCTTCTCTCTGATTTTTCTCTCCCCGAAAGTGAATATATGGAGTTGGGGTTGAGGTCGGTGGAGTCCCAGGGGCCCCACGAGGTAGGGGGCGCGCCCTGGGGGGGGGGGCTGCACCCTCGTGGACAGGGTGTGGGCCCCCTGATGCTGATTCTTTCGCCAGTATTTTTATTAATTCCAAAAAGTTGCTTTGTGGATTTACAGGTCATTCCAAGAACTTCTATTTCTGCACAAAAATAACACCATGGCAGTTCTGCTGAAAACAACATTAGTTCGGGTTAGTTCCATTCAAATCATGCAAGTTAGAGTCCAAAACAAGGACAAAATTCTTTGGAAAAGTACATACATTGGAGATGTATCATCCATCGTGTTGTCAAGGAGCACCGGGCCATGGCGCCTTCTCATTTTCCTCATCGACGAGGTTGATGGCACATGCGACGCTTTGCTGGGTTGGCATGCTTGGAAAAGGTGGATGTGCTACAGGTTGTGCTTGTTGCCTCCGTGCGTCACGCGTCGCCTAGGTTTATGCGCATTAGCACTAGGTGGCGGGAAACCCGTGAGGAAATGGCAGGAAACGTTGGCTTGTTCATAAAACGCCATCAATTAATGGAAAGTTAGCATAGAAGGAACATTGAGCTAGCATAAGAAGTAGATGAATGATCATATGATCATTTATCCTAGTTAATTATGCATGTAATAGTTTACTTTGGTGTGTGGAAATGTCATGTGTGTACTAGCCACCTATGTAATTGGATGTTTGTCACGTATTACACACATCTTGTTTAAGTGAAACGTTTTTGTTCTCTTGGCTGAACACAAACAATTTATCAGAGTGAACTGTATGCCCTCCATTGCACACACCTTGATCTGGCTGATCCGTTTCTGTTGCGTTGCCTAATCGAAAATAGTTCATCCGAGTGAACCATATGCCGTATATCGCACACACCTTGATCTGGATGACCGTTTCTTTTGTTTTGCTAATCACAAACATTTCATTCGAGTGAACTGTATGCCATATATCACACACACCTTCATATGGCTTCCCATTTATGTTGTTCCGCCTCATCAGAAGCAGTTTATCCGAGTGAACTGTATGCCATATATCACACACGCCTTCATCCGGCTGACTGTTTCTTTTGTTCCGCCTCATCGCAAATAGTTACTGAACTGAACCATATGCCCCGCATCGCGCACGCAACTAAAATCTGAACCGTGTTTGATGTATCCTTCATCGCAAATGTTTTGCATCTTTTTGACGGTTGTTTACATCACCATTTGCGATTAATGCACCACACACAGTTTCGTCAAACTGTCTCTGATCATAGTGTTGCGTTAGCAGCATCCTGCAGTAGTGCATGGAATGGATTTTCTTGAGCATGGCGATCTTGGGGGTCGTCACGTCAAGGAAAGCGAGCTCGAGGCAGACTCGCATCGGAAGAAGAGTATGTCGATGAGTGGCAACTTGAATGTCGACTTGAATGGTGCCATCTTGGTGAATAAGTTGAGGAAGATGTGTGGCTCACGATCATGTCGCGCAATTCTTCCATTTGTTTGGAGAGCTTGGCGTCTAGGTAGTCACAGTTCCTTGCTTCCGATTGAGGAAGGTCGGTGGCGAGTTGCTCAATGCGATCACCCAAGGCTTCATTTTCTTGATGGAGAGCTCGTTGGGCGATGAAGAAGTGGTTCTTGGTGATGTAGTCACGTTCATCATCTTGACCCTCGAAGAGTGGGTTCGTCGAAGTAGTTGGCCTATCTATCATAACCAAGTGGAGGTGAGTAGTAAAATGAGAGAACAATACCAAGTTACCTTTTCCAAAGATTGTGCATGTATCGAGTATCGCTCAATGTAATGCTACAATTGTAGAATTGGTACCAGGTTTGTTTCTCACACCTACACAAGTAAAGCTTATGGAGGAGTTTGGTTAGGATGAGTGGCACAAAATTTCAAGCAAAATATTTTTCAAGATATTGATAAGGTCGAGAAGGTTCACAAAATTGCAAGTAGAGTAAATAGATCAAATCCAATAATATCACTAGGAACACACACACGGAAGATAGATGGGATCCGCACAACCAAGAAGTGAGCTCAAGATGTGTGACCACGGAAATTGCTCTTGTTGTACGGATGCTAGAGAGACGCTAGCTCAATTGCTCAAATGGGCTAGATACACTTGTGCACCAACCTATGAGAGAAACATGTCGTCTTCAATCCCAAATATGCTATGTATGTGGTGACCAAGATGATGTATCTATGCAAAATGGCTCAATGCTATTGCTTACAAGCTCTTTGTTTCTCTTCTTTTTCTTAAAAGCTTCTTATCTTCTTTTTTGCACTATGCTTTGATGATCAAGCCAAGTATGATATGAGACAAGTATGTAAGATATGCACGGGAGAGACTTATGGCAAAATGACGATAGCAATATGATTTTCATGCAAAATGTAGCTATGCAGAGTGAGCGTATCACTAAGGTGAACAAAGAGCATGGCCCGACAATTCTCAAGTCGCTAGTCTCGATAGGTAAGTGACGCAAAATGGCTCGGGTTATCAATGCAAAGGCAAGGAAATGTACTAGGTGTCATCGAGGTTACCATCTGTGCTTGCAGTTGGTATGAGGATGAAGTGCTCGCTGTTGATGTCGAGCTCTAAGTGATGATGAAGAGCGGTGTCGTCGATGTCAAACCATTCCTAAGTAGCCGAAACACCTTAGGAAATGGAAAACGCAACTCAGAACAGGTGAAATGCCAAAGGTGGGTGCGTTTATGATGAAAACTTTAATGGAGGTAAATGGTGGTGGTAATGATCTATGTGGATGAGGGATGTCAAGAGCTACAAAACAATCCAAAGAACATGAAAAACAGACTTTCGAGGTGAAAGTTATGGCCAAAATGGTGTTGTTGGTGGGCTAATTCAAAGGGTGCGGGCACCCGGGGGTTCGGTGTGCGGGTGCCCGGGGTGGTCAGGGACAAACAGCCCGGGGGTGCGTACACCTGGGGGTTCAGGGTGCGGGTGCCCGAGGGGTCTAAGATTTGGGCTGAAATTTTTGGAAAATGCCCAAATTCGGTGGATTTCATGGTGGGAAGGGTGGGGATGAAGGTGTAGGGGCTAGATCCACTTGCCAAACAACAAATCCATGGACCAAAACAACCAAATCTCACAAGATCAAAGATTGCAAGAAAATTTTTGGGTGCTATTTTTGTGGGGATTTTTGAATTAGGATGAAAAACAACAAAATCAAGCTAGCAAATGGGGGTAGGGACTCCAAGATGTGAATCAACCTTGCTCACGATACCAAGATGTTGTAGGGTGAAACCCTAGGTGGGATATTTTTACACTTGGAGGGGGGAAACGTGATGAACACACCAGAACACAAGGAGAAGAATCACTCAAACAAACCCAAATAACACATCCACTAGAGTAGCATACATGAGATCCACAAGCATACAAGAACAATTCAAGGAAAATAGCACTAGGGTAAAGTTCTTCTTACTCCAAGGAGATGAGGTCTTGATGTTGATCTTCTCCAAGTCAAGGCCTTGATAATCCACAAGGATTCTTCCCAAAGAGGGGTCTTGATCTCCAAGAGGAGGGGATACAAGGAGCAAAGCTCTCTAGTGTCCATCAAATACTTTGCTCCCCTAATAAGAACTAGGAGAAGAGTGCTTATAGGCTAGGGACGAAATCGGGGGGGGGGGAGGGGGTACAAGGATCAAATGCCCATACTGCACGCAGGCACACCCGGAGGTGTCTGGACACCTAGGGTAAAAGGGTCTAGGCACCCGGATCGGTCAGAGGCAGGCACTAGGGAGGGAGGCGGGCACCTGGGGTTGGCGGCCCGGCCAACCGGATGGGTCAGAGGGCCAGCGCCCTTAGTGGCTGCCGGGGCCGGGCACCCAGTGGTGGCGGCCTTGGCACCCGTGGGGCATCTCCAGCGTCTAGGTGGGGGAGGGACCGACACCCGGGGCGGCGGGCAGCTCCCAGGCTGGGTGACCAGGCACCCGAGGGTCTCCTGGCCAGGCACCTGGGGCATCGAGGGCCATCTCCCAACTGGAGTACGGGCAGCTGGGGGTATAGGGGTCTGGGCACCCAGGGTGTCCAGAGCATCCATGTCTTCGCACCCTTCTTTCCCTTCCTCTTCCATAGTTGCTTGTACCTCCGTCCTTGCCTCTTAATAATCTTCTTCTTGGTACTTAAGAGTGCATAACACTTCCGTTTGAGGTAGGACCCAACTCTCATTTGAATTCAAATGGAGTTCAAAGAGGAAGGAGTTAACCCCGGTTTCGATGGCACGTGTGCGAGCTCTTGTCATTGGTCCTCCTCGTGCTTGCAGTGATGACGTAACATCCATGGGGATGGTCGAGGGATGCTCTGCATCAGGAAGGAACTTGAGTTTGATGGTATCAAGTTTCGACCCCTCTACCATGATTAGGGTGTCATCTGCATACTAGAGGTCACACCACCTCTTGGAACAATGTGCCCAACTACACCGAAGATGTGGATGCACATTTTAGCCTTATTCACGATGGTTGCAAGGGTGTCGACCGCAAGATTAAAGAGAAACGGGGATATAGGACCCCTGCATCACCCCTCAAGAATACATAAAATAGGGGCCCACCTCCACTATGAGAAACCTAGATATGGTTAGTGCATATTGAATTGGCAAACTTTTTTTGTTTTGAGAAAATTAAGTTTTGAGGCTAGGCTAGTAGAGCAAAGGGTTTAATTCCCCCAAAAAATGGTGAACTAACGGAAGGGGCTAAGATGGGAAATTAAACTATGAGGATGGGTTAGAGATGCCCTTAGTTATTATTAGTTAATAAAAATTCAATCTGCCTTCGTCTATATCTAAGTTTTATCCGTTGAACATTGTAATCCTAGGAAACAAGTCTGTGCGTTGCTACAGGGTGAAGGGGCAGTGGTTAGTGCATTTTTTCTTGACTTCAAAGCACATTCTCCAATAGTTCAATTACTAATTCAAAGGATTTTTTAAGTAAGAGCGCACATGACGTTTTCTGTCTGACTTCAATATGATGTTGTAGATTAGACCGTTAATACATATTGACAATGCATATCTCACATGTAAATTAACCATCATGCTGATAAAGAAATCATACACGCAACACTTAAGTTGAGTTACTGATATCACACAATAAAAATGTTATACACTTCGCCTAGTGCCTAAGAATGTTGTGTGTGCGCTAACCATGAAGTCCTTGTCGTATAGATGTACCAACTTCCTATTATGTTGGTTCTCCATCGCAATTGAATCTTTGCTTAGTGTATTGCGCCTCAATTCATGGTTACTTGTAATTTTCTCTATTCTAGTTTTCTTTTGTTTTGGTTGCATATTTACGCATTTCTACCTTTCTCATGCGCACTTTTATATCTTTTGTGTGGCTCCATGTTTGCATATTTCTTCTTCCCTTGTGTGTATTTTTTTTTGCAATTGGGTTGAATTTTTAATTCTTTTTTTGGTTGATATGCTTCATGACGATTTTTAGTTTTTTTTCCAGTTTTTCTTCACTTGTCATTCGTACATACCACTCTCTATCTTTGTTCCTTGGCATATGACTCAAGATTGCCTTCCAAATTGCTTGCCGGCATGAGAATTTTGTAAACTATATGAGGCTGTTGCTGATTAATGACAGATATAAAATTTGCATCATAAATAGGGCAGACGTAGCTACTTATAAATAAATATAATTGCGTTGGACATAAGCATGAGAATATATGTGTTGTTTGCATGCTAGAGTGTGATCTATGTACTCAGTCAAAAACACAAACAAATGCAAATCTTCAATAAGAAGAAGAAAAATGTAAATACAGACCTGGCATGTGTATGTAGATTCGGAGAAGCAATCAAATGCATGCACGACGAGAATCAAACTTTTTTTAACACAGTACAGACGCATTGGATGGAGTATGTTTGGATGGTACACCATATAATTTATAAACAAAAAGGAACATATGGACAATTACTATCAAATGCACATCTTAAATTTTCATATTTGTGCAATAAGCTGTAAGTTAGTACAATACACCCTCCGTTCCAAAATATAGTGCGTCCTCGGTTTCCATGCTTCAAGATTAACCATAAATTCAACCAATGAGACTGAGTGCAGTGGGATTAAAAGTTATACCAATGAATTCACATTCAAAAGAAGTTCTCAATTATATATTTTTTTCTCCCGTCGCAGTCGGTCTCGTTGGTTAAATTTATGGTCAAAGTTAAACCTCAGGAAGCACGAACGCACTGTATTTTGGATCGAAGGGAGTATGATATAATATTAATAATGTACAAAATGTGAGAAACAAATGAAGAAACCCTCACACGTCACTGAGATACAGAACCAAGGATTGCTCAGACTGAGAAAGATATGTTCCATCTGTTTTCATGGTAAGACCATTTTAAAATTCTATTCGAAAGTAATTTAACATGCTTGCATACCTTGAGAAGATCCTTTCCAGTTAGCATCACAAAAGTCACAAGCTTCCAGTACTTGGTGTAGTTAGTAAAAATACCTCGCCTAGTCGGTAGTGACCTTGGGCGAGCGCAATGTGGAAAACAAAAAATTCCAGCTGCAGGCAAGCTATCAAGAATTTTCTGGATGGTCATGTCGAGGCATTCAGTGAACGATACCTTGGTCTTCCAACTGCAGTGGGTAAGATCACTAGTGGCACTTTTGATCACATAAGGGAAACATCAAGGAGTAAGATGCAGGAGTGGTTAGAGAGACTCCTTGCTTGTGCTGGAAGTGAAAATTTGTTGAAGTCCATCATCCAGGCAATCCCAACATTCAACATGAGTGTTTTTCTCTTGACCAAGAAGGTATGCAAGAGTCTCACATCTTGCATGGAAATTTTTTGGTGGAGCAGTTCAATTGATAAACGTTCTTTGCATTGGATATCATGGAAGAATCTTGCAACACCAAAGTGTACAGGTGGCATGGGTTTTTAGGACCTCCACCTTTTCAACTTGGCACTCCTGGGTAAACAAGGATGGCGCCTCATCACTAATCCCAATACCCTGTGTGCTAGAGTACTCAAGGGCAAGTACTTTCCAGACACAGATTTTATGCATGCTGCAACTCCAAGATCCTCCTCGGCCACCTGGAGGGCTATTGTAGCTGCGTGGGAAGCATTGACCAACACTTTGGCTCACCTATTCCGCCCTCCTGCCATGAATGTTTCCCTGGTGAGCGAGCTAATTGATATGGACAACTGGACATGGAGAATGGAGCAAATTCATGATATCTTCATCCTCCCAGATGCAGAAGCGATTCTGGACATTCCCTTGCGTACTGGTGGAGGTGATGATTTCCTAGCATGTTCACATGAAGTTTCAGGCAATGACACCATCAAATCAGCGTACCGAGCTCTAATGACTCGTAACGAGCGTCAAGCTCAAGAGGAAGGACATGTTACCAGTTCCTCAATTGATAATCAGCGGATGTGGAATGCTCTCTAGAAGCTGAATGTACTACCCAAAGTTAGGGTTTTCTTTTGGCGAGTACTACGGGGTATCCTTCATGATGAATGCACCTTGGTACACCGCCATATAAGGTAGTAGAAATTGCGCCGGATTTGCTTGGCCAATGAGGAGGATTTGGTGCATGCACTAATGAAATGTTCCCATGCAAAACAATTCTGGGATGAGGCACACCAATTTTTTGACTTCCACATGCCAAGGCTCCATCCCTCAACATGGGCCAAGGATATCGTATGTGATGAGCGGTTCACCTCTAGAGACCGGACTATTATAGTTTCGGTCATGTGGGCCATATGGCACTCACAGAATAAATTGACGCATGGAGAAGAAAGGCTCGATCTGGCGAACTCAGTTTGCTGTATAAGGAAGGTGCTTTCTGATACATCTCCAACGTATCTATAATTTTTGATTGTTCCATGCTATTATATTACACGTTTTGGATGTTTATGGGCTTTACTATACACTTTTATATCATTTTTGGGACTAACCTACCAATCGGAGGCCTAGCCCGAATTGCTGTTTTTTTGCCTACTTCAGTGTTTCGCAGAAAAGGAATATCAAACAGAGTCCAAACGGAATGAAACCTTCGGGAGCGATCTTTTTGGAACAAACGCAATTCAGGAGACTTGGAGTGGATGTCAAGAAGCAGCTGGTGCGGCCACGAGGGTGCAGGGTGCGCCCTAGGGGGGGCGCCCCTCTGCCTCATGGGCCCCTCGTGGCTCCCCTGATCGACTTCTTTCACCTATATATATCTACGTACCCCGAAAACATCCAGGAGCACCACGAAAATCTATTTCCACCACCACAACCTTCTGTACCCGTGAGATCCCATCTTGGAGCCTTTGCCGGCGCTCCGCAGGAGGGGGAATCGATCACGGAGGGCTTCTACATCATCGTCAAGGCCTCTCCAATGAGTTGTGAGTAGTTTACCACAGACCTTCGGGTCCATAGTTATTAGCTAGATGTCTTCTTCTCTCTCTTGGAATCTCAATACAAAGTTCTCCTTGATCTTCTTGGAGATCTATTCGATGTAACTCTTTTTGCGGTGTGTTTGTCGAGATTCGATGAATTGTGTGTTTATGATCAAGTTTATCTATGAGAAATATTTGAATCTCCTCTGAATTCTTTTATGTATGTTTGGTTATCTTTGAAAGTCTCTTCGAATTATCAGTTTGGTTGGGCCTACTAGATTGATCTTTCTTGCAATGGGAGAAGTGCTTAGCTTTGGGTTCAATCTTGCGGTGTCCTTTCCCAGTGATAGCAGGGGCAGCAAGACACATATTGTATTGTTTCCATTGAGGATAAGATGGGGTTTATATCATATTGCTTGAGTTTATCCCTCTACATCATGTCATATTGCTTAATGCGTTACTCTGTTCTTATGAACTTAATACTCTAGATGGATGCTGGATAGCAGTCGATGTATGGAGTAATAGTAGTAGATGGAGGCAGGAGTCGGTCTACTTGTCGCGGCCGTGATTCCTATATACATGATCATGCCTAGATATTCTCATAACTCTGCACTTTTCTATCAATTGCTCGACAGTAATTTGTTCACCCATTGTAACACTTATGCTATCATGAGAGAAGCCACTAGAGAAACCTATGGCCCCCGGGTCTATTCTCTATCATATAAGTTTCCGATCTACTTTATTTTGCAATCTTTACTTTTCAATTTATATCACATAAATACCAAAAATATTTATCTTATCATATTATCTATACCAGATCTCACTTTTGCAAGTGGTCGTGAAGGAATTAACAACCCCTTTATCGTGTTGGTTGCGAGGTTCTTGTTTGTTTGTGTAGGTACGAGGGACTTGCGTGGAGCCTCCTACTGGATTGATACCTTGGTTCTCAAAAACTGAGGGAAATACTTACACTACTTTGCTGCATCACCCCTTCCTCCTCAAGGGAAAAACCAACGCATGCTCAAGAGGTAGCAAGAAGGATTTCTGGCGCCGTTGCTGGGGAGGTCTTCGCTCAAGTCAAGACATACCAAGTACCTATCACAAACTCATCTCCCTCGTATTACATTATTTTCCATTTGCCTCTCGTTTTCCTCTCCCCCACTTCACCCTTGCCGTTTTATTCGCCCTTCTTCTGTTCGTATTTTCGTTTGCTTTGATGTCTTACTTGGCTCGTTTGCTCATTTGGTTGGAATAGTTGTTTATTTATTACTTAACAGAGAACCTAAGATCTATGGATCCTCATCCGCTTGCTAATCTTTTTAAGAGATCCAATTATGGTGAACCAATTGCTAGTGAGTTTTGTGCACTAGATTATCTTTATAAAGCTTTGCTCAAAATTCGTGAATCTAAAAATTATGATGAAGAAAGTTATGAAGAGATTCACGATAACTCCTTGAATAAAAAGCATGATTGCAATGAGTATACTATAAATTCTCTTGATATCAATTGTGCTAATAATATGCAAAACCCTAAGCTTGGGGATGCTAGTTTTGCTATGTCTACTACTTGTTGCAATGATCACGATTGGGGTGATTCTTCTTATAATCTTGAAAATTTATTTGAGCCCCATGATGAATATGATATTGATAATAGTGTTTGCAATAATATTGAAAGTGGGTTTGGAGAGGTCATGACTTTAGTTAATCCCACTATCTTGGAAGAGTGTCAACTTTGCATGCATATGGATCATGTTGAGAATATGTTATGTGATAGCTATTTTGTTGAATTTGCTTATGATCCTACATGTAATTATTATGAGAGAGGAAAATATGATTGTAGAAATTTTCATGTTACTAAATTACCTCTCTTCATGTTGATATTGCTATCATCTTCTCCCTTGCATATGCTAGTTTTTGCTTGCCTTGATAATTTGTTTGCTTATAAAAACCTATGCATAGGAAGTATGCTAGACTTAAGTGTGTTTTTCACATGTTTTATGATGCTCTCTTTATGCTTCAATTCTTGTCTTTCATGTGAGCATCATTGAAATCTCAATGCCTAGCTAAAAAGGCTTTAAAGAAAAGCGCTTGTTGGGAGACAACCCAATATTTTTCCTTGCTGTTATTCAATAAATAATTCATCTAGCCTCTGTTTAGATGTGATTTTATGTTTTAATTAGTGTTTGTGCCAAGTAGAACCTATAATATTATCTTGGGTGAAAGTTAATTTGATCTTGCTGAAAAACAGAAACTGTTGCGTGCACGAGAAAAATTCTAATAAATAACAGAAACATGCTTTTGAGTTGATTCTTTTTGCAGTAGATAAATAGACAAATTGCCTAGGACTTCCTATTTTGGTAGGATTTTTAGAGTTCCATAAGTATTTAGACATATTCTGTTTTTCGTGTATTGTTTTCTTATTTTGATGAATCTATGGCTAGTATCGGGGGGTATGAACCATAGAAAAGTTGGAATACAGTAGGTTTAACACCAATATAAATAAAGTATGACTTCATTACAGTACATTAAGTGGTGGTTTTTATTTCTTGCACTAACGGAGCTCATGAGATTTTCTGTTGAGTTTTGTGTTGTGAAGTTTTCAAGTTTTGGGTAAAGAATTGATGGACTATGGAATAAGGAGTGGCAAGAGCCTAAGCTTGGGGATGCCCCGGAAGGCATCCCCTCTTTCATCTTCGTCTATTGGTAACTTTACTTGGAGCTATATTTTTATTCACCACATGATATGTGTTTTGCTTGGAGCATCTTGTATGATATGAGTCTTTGCTTTTTAGTTTACCACAATCATCCTTGTTGTACACACCTTTTGGGAGAGAGACACATGATTCGGAATTTATTAGAATACTCTATGTGCTTCACTTATATCTTTTGGGCTAGATAGTTTTGCTCTAGTGCTTCACTTATATCTTTTTAGAGCACGGCAGTGGTTTTATTTTGTAGAAATTATCGATCTCTCATGCTTAACTTATATTATTTTGAGAGTCTTTTAGAACAGCATGGTATTTTCTATGGTTATAAAATTGGTCCTAGAATGATGGGCATCCAAGTTGGGTATAATAAAAACTATCATAGGAAGTGAATTGAATACTATGATCAACTTGATGATTGATAATTGTTTTGAGATATAAAGGTGGTAATGTTAGAGTCATGCTAGTTGGGTAATTATTCAATTGAGAAATACTTGTGTTGAAGTTGGCAATTCCCGTAGCATGCACGTATGGTAAAAGTTGTGTAACAAATTTGTTGCATAGGGTGCTCCTTTGATTGCACGTGTGGATGTCGGGATCGCGCGATGGTTAACTCCTACCAACTCTTCCCCTAGGAGCATGCGTAGTAGTACTTTGCTTCGAGGGATAAATAAACTTTTGCAATAAGTATATGAGTTCCTTATGAGTAATGTGTGTAACACCCACGATGCGGCTATATCTCCCACGTGTCGAAGCACGACTTAGAGGCATAACCGCATGGTGGTTTTGTCGCAAGAAGGGTCATCTTCACACAATCCCATGTAATGAACAAGAATGGGATAAAGAGAGTTGGCTTACAATCGCCACTTCACACAATACATAATTAAGATCATACATCATTCAAAATACACTCATAGACCGGCTACGGTCAAATCCAAATGAAAAGAAGACAATCCCAAATGCTAGATCCCCGATCGTCCCGACTGGGCTCCTCTACTGATCATCTGGAAATGAAACATAGTAACGGCCAAGGTCCTCGTCAAAATCCCACTTGAGCTCGGTTACGCCATCTGCGCTGGTATCCTCGGCACCTGCATCTGTTTTGGTAGAATCTGTGAGTCACGAGGACTCAGCAATCTCGCACCCACGAGATCAAAACTATTTAAGCTCATAGGTAGGAAAAGGGGTAATATGGTGGAGCTGCAGCAAGCACTAAGCATATATGGTGGCTAACATACGCAAGTGAGAGCGAGAAGAGAAGCAACACATCGGTCGGCAAGCTAGAAGCGATCAAGAAGTGATCCTGAAACTACTTACGTACATCCATAACACAAACCGTGTTCACTTCCCGGACTCCGCCGAGAAGAGACCATCACGGCTACACATGCTGTTGATGCATTTTAATGAAGCCAAGTGTCAAGTTATCTACAACCGGACATTAACAAATTCCCATCTGCCTCATAACTGCGGGCACGAATTTCGAAAGATAATATACCCTGCAGGGGTGTCCCAACTTAGCCCATCACAAACTCTCACGGTCAACGAAGGATATACCTTCTCCCGGGAAGACCCGATCAGTCTCGGAATCCCGGTTCGCAAGACATTTCGACAATGGTAAAACAAGACCAGCAAGACCACCCGACTGTGCCGACAAATCCCGATAGGAGCTGCACATATCTCATTCTCAGGGCACAATGGATGAGCAATCCGTACAACTAAAACCAGACCTCAAGTTTCCTTGAGGGGGAGCTGCAAAGGGCTCTAGTTTGGACCAACACTCGGAGGAGCACTGGCCCGGGGGGTAAATAAAGATGACCCTCGGGCTCGGGAAAACCCAAGGGAAAAAGGCTTAGGTGGCAAATGGTAAAATCAAGGACACCGGCTGTTGCTGCACACTTCAGTTGATCCTCTGAACTGAACATGATGGCACACGTGTACCACCTGAGAGGGCACGTGGCCTCGAGCTTTGGGAGAACTGCATTCACTTCGCGAGCAAACTGCTTGAAGATGCGCTGAGAGGCCGGGGCCTGTGCACCACGCAAGATACAAGCGATAGCACGCGGCTCCTGGAAGCCCCCAGCCCCCTTGTCGTGATGATGGTCTTCATTCCTTCTTGGTGGTGGTGGCAGAGGAGGAAGGCCTGCGTTGCCTTGCGGGCGATCCTCACGAGGCTGATCCCTCCAAGCCCCCTCGCGAGGCTGATCCTGCCAGTGGTCCTCGTGAGGATGGTCACGCCACCCTTGGCGTGGGCCACGGTCGTCCCATCGTCCTCCTCCTTTTCCTCCTCCTCAGCCATAGCCCCGATCGCCGCGCTCGGGGCATCGGCCGGCACGCCCTTCTCACACGGCTCCGAGCTCTTGGCATTCGTTGGTGTTGTGGGTGTGGAGGTCGTGATACACGCAGTACCGGCTGCCCTTGGACGACTCCGGCTAGTCCCTGCCATGCTTCGTGTCTGGCTCTGCTGCGAGCACAACTACTCCTTTGCGGTTCAGGTCTTTGGCCTTGGCTTTCTTCTCTTCAGGATCAGCGGCTGGGAGCTCAAGAAGGGAGAGATGTCCCTCCTCAGCCCTTGCGCACTTGGTCGCTAGGTTGAACAGCTCTAGAGACGTGCACATATCTTCATGGATCACCAGTTACTGCTTCATCTTGACATCACGGACGCCATCAAAGAACGCCGAGATGATGGCCTCCTCAGTTACCTTGTGAATCTTGAGGCGAGCATTGTTGAAGCGCTGGATGTACTTCTGCAGGGTCTCTCCGGGTTGCTACTTGATGCGGCGGAAGTCACTCATGACTGGGGGACGATCGTGAGTGCTCTGGAAGTTGGCAATGAAGCGGGTGCGCATCTCGTCCCAAGAGGAGATCCTGCCGGGAGGCAGGTTCAGGAGCCAGGTGCGGGCACCGTCCTTGAGCGCCATGGGGAACCAATTTGCCATGACCTTTTTGTCTCCGTTAGCCGCTTCGATGCTCAGCTCGTAGAGCTGCAGGAACTCCGCGGGGTCGGTAGTGCCGTCGTCGCGAGGAGGCAGATCCGGCTTGAACTTGCCCGACCAGGCGACGCTACGTAGCTCGGTGGTGAAGGCACGGCAGCCTGCGGTGGCCACTGGAGCCCTTTGCTGACGCGGGGCTTGCTCCTAGGGGTCCTCGCGTGCCGCCGCTAGGGGCAGCGCGGGGTCTTGACGCGCTGGCGCAGGAATGCGGTCATGGCGCGCCGGTGTAGGGAGCACGCGAGCACCTTCTTGGGGACAAGGGATTTCTTGGCATCTCCTTTCTTGTCGCGCGGGCACCGGACACGGTGGGTCTCGTCCAGGGGCCGCGCGCCTTGGAGCCAGGGCGCCTTCTTGGGGAGGAGGCGGCGGAGGCACCTCCGGGGCTGCACTACCCGCGAAGGACGGAGGGCGCGACAGCAAGAGGGACCGCGCAGGGGAGCCCCCTATGGTGCTGACGAGCTCGGTGATGCGAGCGAGCCACTCGTCGTAGAGGTCGTCGACGGGACGGTAGTGCAGGAGCTCACGCACCAGGAGCAACGCAGCATGCGCGTCCATGGGAGCGCGATGGGCGTGCAACGATGAACCAGCTGGAGTCAGCGACAGGGTGGCGGTGCGGCCTTCCCGCCGCACCGAGGGATGCAGCGACGATGCCTGCTGCTCGTTCCCCGCCGGACCAGTGGCAGCGTGGGCGGCAGGCAACGGGGAACGACGGGGAGACCCACCGACGGGAGCCATCTGGGTGACGTGGGCAGCAAGAGCAGCCCCTTGCTCGACACAAGCTCAGCGAGCGTCTGCCATGGATGCGACGAACGATCAAATGCGGGACAGCGGAAGAAAGATTCCGACGCACCCCTACCTGGCGCGCGAAATGTCGGATATATGGTTCCGTCAAACCCTTAAGGTTCGAACTCTGGGCTGCGCGCGAAGATATTCCCCCTACCGATCCACGCCCAAACGCCTCGCTGAGAATCTAAGCTACACGATGAACAACACAAGGGACACAAGGTTTATACTAGTTCGGGCCACCGTTGTGGTGTAATACCCTACTCTAGTTTGTGGTGTGTTGGATTGCCTCAGGGGCTGATGATGAACAGTACAGAGGAAGAACAGCCTCGCGAGGGATGTTCTTGTGGTGGTGTGGTGTTCTGCTTGGGAAGGACTCGATCCAAGATGCCTCCCTATTGTGGTGGCTAGCCCTATATATAGAGGCCTTGGTCCTCTTCCCAAATATTGAGCGGTAAGGGATTCCACAATGGCGGGATTTGAAGGGGAACATCTAGTACAACTTATCCTGACTAAAGTTGGTCTTCGACTGCCAAAGGCACTGGCGATGACGCCGTCTTGGGCTCCACGGTGACCTTCATCTTGTCGCTCTGCTGGTCTTGGTCTCGTTGCACCGAAATGGCAGCCTTTGCTTGATGCCTCGGTACTCCACGCCTGTGCTTTCCCCCTTTGCACCAAAGAGGAAACAAGGACACTACACAGGCCGGTGCCCGCCTGGCGCCCTCTTGGTCTCGATCATCATGGCTTGCATCATGAGCACCTCACGAGGTACCCCTACCTTGATCTCTCCGCCTCCTCGCGAGCTAGTCTGGTGAGGCCGCTCCTGAGGAAGCCTTCCGTCGTCCGCCCCGCGAGGCTTGGCCCCACGCGAGGGTCTTGAGCTTGAGTAGACGAAGATGGTCCGTACTGGGCCACCACTTGAGCCACGCCGCAGGCCGTAGGCAGGCAAGTCTGGGGACCCCCGTTACCAGAACGCCGACAGCCTTCCGCAACAATCTTTGTCTTCGGGGGATCTTCTTCCGGAGATGATGGAGAGCGAGATGCCTCCTCATATTTCCCCGCCCCATAAGGCGGACGACCCTGAGGTGTCGTCTCGGAGGATCTCTCCCGATCCGCAAAGGAGGACGAGGCCAGAAGGTGAATCTTCGGCCGCCCGAGGTCCGGGGTGTTCGGCTCCTAGAGATATCGAAAACAAAAGCCCCGGACTATCAGACACACAGCCGGACACGTTGATGGGTCTTCTGCAGCGAGCGCCTGTTTCAAAGGAACAACCTACCTTAATGGGTACGGTGATTAAGAGAATTTCGTCCGCGAAAAGCGGACTGGTTGAAGCCTTTATGAGCTTGTTAAGAGGCTTTGAGGTACATAATGTGGCATTTTTTATTTGTACCATGAACGCAAGGTTCACTCTGTGTAGATAGTATCCCCTGAGACTCTGGTTGCCATTCGAACGGGGCGATCAGAGGATCAAAAGTAGGAATAATCTCAGGTAATGATTTTGCCAATTTTGTACACAGGCAGCTACAACCCCGGAAACTTCCCAGGCTGCCGAATTTGCCAAACTGAAGTGTCAACTTGATGTGGCGGATGAGGACATCACGCTCGTGAATAAGCGTCTTGATGAGGCCCAAGGTATGTCTTTTGGGTGGTTAGTAAGTATAAATGAGAGCATGATGCTAGGATTTATAATATGCTTTAACTGCAAATGGTGCTGCTGCCGTGGAGACTCTTCGGGCTGAGCTTGCGCATGCCAAGGAGTAAGCCAGGATAAGCAACGTGGCTGCCAAAAAGGCAACTGGTGAATTGAAAGCCGAACAGGCTGCTCATTGCCGAAGTGAGGAGAAAATAGCCAATATGGCTCTTGAGCGGAAGGATGCCGCTGGCCGATACGAGCTTCTCAAAAGAGAGAACCAAGCAAAAATGGCGGACCTAGAGAAGGCCTTACAAATGGCAAAGGAAACTCGATCTGAGATCAAAGCGGCTCAGGAGGAGCTCTGGCAAGCTGGCGAGATCGCGGCTGGGAAGCCCTTTTTATTGCGAACTAAATTCGGCGATCTGAAGTATGGCCCTCTTGATCAAATGTGCAGTTCTCCAAACGCGTACTTGGACTTGTCAAAGAGTGCTGCCGATGCGATGCGGTTTTTCCAAGACCAGGAAGAACATGAAGCTAAAAGATTGTTCTGGTCGTATTTCAGCATGCCAAGGCGTCCGCTGCTGTTGGACGAGCAGATGGCCGAATGGGCGGAGCTCCATAGGTTATCCTGACTTGCCATGAAGGCTATCGCGGACCTCTTGTGGCCGGGGGAACCAAGTGTGTATAGTTATTTTGGTTTGCTGCAATGATTTATTCGTGTTGTGCCGCATATCAACGCTATCAAGCAGTCGGTGTGCATAGAGGGTGCGCGAATGGCCCTTGCCCGTGTTCAGACGTACAGGGCGAGGATGGAGGCCACCGATATTGCAACAAGGGGTCCACCCGAGGGCCAAGACCTACCAGAGCACTATTTCGAAGAAGTCTTAGAGGGTGCCCGCTTAATAGAGGCTTAGTGCTAAAAAATATCATGTTCGAATGATATCTATTCGAATTGTAAAGACAATGCTCTTGATAATAAAGGCTATATTTATACTTTTGCCCATAAAGTATTTGGGTGCCTCCTTATGTATATATCTATATAACCTGAAAGATTACAGTCGTCGGCTTCAGCCCCCTCTCGTATAACGCGGGGGTGTTCGGCAAAAACACGTAGTCACACTTGACCCAACGTCTTGGTCCGTTAAGGAGGTGGTGGTGCGGCGAACGAGGCAATCGGACTATAGAACTTTAACACTTTCACTTAGCCATAGGAGTTTGACAGTGGGGCTACTATATAGCCCCTGGTATGTCCGCATTTATCCGAATACAGTGTGTTTACATACATGACCGGGAAACCGGTCCTTTGTTAATGCGGAGGAATCGCGAGGATTTCGTTGAGTCATCGAGTGGTTGACCAGTCTCTCGCTTTATCATGACAGTGAGTTTTCGGCTTTCTCTACTGACGTGATCATCCGGATGAACCAGGGCACAATCGCAGTAGTTCTCCCTTTGCCACCTTAGCCGTTAGAGCTTAACGTAAGGTAGCAAAACACGGGAGCCGGGAAAACCCAACATTTGACCAAAGACATGATTCGGAGCTGATGCATATAAGGCCAAACTCGCGACGTCGAACACTTCCGAAGGTATTCAGACTTTACAATACACCAGGCTGAATTACAGCCCCTGGTAATGAACTCTTAGTTTCAAGGTACGAGCGGCAATCCGGCGCGACGAAAGAGCACCTGTGGTGAGAGCATAGGTCTCAAAAAACACACTGGCTGCTGCTTTTGTAACTATTATTTAAGTACGACGAATCATAAGTTCACCGATAACGCCGGTATCCCTCTCGGTCATTTTAAGTGCCAGGAGGGTATGAAACAACAAGAGACAATAAAATAAGGTTTACACAGGGTCTTAATCTAAAAAGACACCTTTGAACAGGGCCCTGTTGCACGTCTGCGCTTTTATCTCCGTTGTTCCGTATCCTTGAGGGGTATAGTATGGTGGCCATCTGAAAAAAGAAAAAACCAGGTGAAAGAATCTGGTGTGACTGTGAGTAAAGTTGGTTTGTTTTAATGAACCATGAAAATGTAATTTCCTTATTCCGAATAGGGTCAAGCCGAACTATGGAATTTTTACATGCGGGTAGCCCCCAGCGCCACACAAGAATTTTGAGTGTATATTTATATATACGGGGAGACATGTACAGTCTTCTTATGGGCTGTTTTTATGGGGGCATAACAGCTAATCAAGCTCAGGTTTATCTGAGTTGCTACATCTAGGTGTGCGCCGAATACGTCTAGCTGTGTCCGCGGTCTTGACGACCGATGAGTTGCCCGGGTTAAAAAGGCCACTTCATGATTCGGCTACTAGCGCCGCCATGTATTCTTCTATACAAAGAGAACGCTCTATGTTTCCACTGATCGTGATGACGCCACGTGGACCGGGCATCTTGAGTTTGAGATAAACATAATGTGGGACTGCATTGAAGCGGGCGAAGGCCGTTCTTCCAAGTAGTGCATGATAGCCGCTTCAGAATTAGTTCTTCGATTCGAAAGTTATTGGGAGAACCGAATACAACCTCCAATGTCTGAGAGCCCGTGCATTGGGCCTCTATGCCTGGTATCACTCCTTTAAAGGTAGTGCTTCTTTCGTTGATTCTTGATGGGTCTATCCCAATCTTGCAGACAGTGTCCTGATATATCAGATTGAGACTACTGTCGCCGTCCATGAGGACTCGGGTGAGGTGGTATCCGTCGATTATTGGGTCGAGAACTAAGGCAGCTGAGCCCCCGTGACGGATACTAGTCGGATGATCCCTGTGATCGAAGGTGATCGGACAGGCCGACCATGGGTTGAATTTGGGTACGATGGGCTCTACAACATATACGTCCCGGAGTGCGCTTTTGCGCTCCTTTTTGGGATGTGAGTGACATAAATCATGTTCACTGTTTTAACCTCCGGTGGAATTTTTTTCTGTCCCCCTTTGTTCGGTTGGCGAGATTCGTCATTGTCTTTGCTTTGCGGTTCCTTACCCTTGTGTTTGGCGTTGAGCTTGCCGGCCTGCTTGAAGACCCAACATTCTCTGTTGGTGTGGTTGGCTGGCTTATCGGGGGTGCCGTGAATCTGGCAGGACCTGTCTAGAATTTTATCTAGGCTGGATGGACTTTCTCTGCTGCCTTTAAATGGCTTTTTCTGTTGACCGGGTTTAGAGCCCCTGAATCCGGCGTTTACCGCTGTATTTTTTGGGCTATCTTCTTTGTTTCGACGTTTGTTTTATTGCGTCGTGGCTTTCCATTGCCATACCTGATTTCGGATGTGCTTGGGTCGCTGGTGCTGGTACAAGCCAACCAGCTGTCCTCACCCACGCAAAAGCGGGTCATGAGGGTGGTTAGGGCTGCCATTGTCCTTGGCTTTTCTTGGGTGAGGTGTCTGGCAAGCCATTCGTCCCGGACACTATGCTTGAAAGCTGCTACGGCTTCGGCGTCCGAACAGTCGACGATTTGGTTTTTCTTGGTGAGAAATCTGTTCCAAAGCTTATGGGCTGACTCTCTGGGTTGTTGGGTTATGTGACTTAGATCGTTTGCATCCGGAGTTTGGACATAGGTCCCCTGAAAATTAGCCCTGAAAGCATCCTCGAGCTCCTCCCAGTTTCTGATAGAATTTTCGGGGAGGCTTTTCAGCCAGTGCCGAGCTGGTCCTTTGAGCTTGAGGGGTAAGTATTTGATGGCATGGAGATCGTCTCCGTGTGCCATATGGATGTGAAGAATAAAGTCTTCTATCCAACCACAGGTTCTGTCATTCCGTCGTATGCCTCGATATTTATGGGTTTAAACCCTGCTGGAAATTCATGATCCAGAACCTCATCGATGAAGCACAGGGGGTGTGCAGCGCCCCTGTATTTGGCTGTGTTGTGGCGTGAGTCTGACGGTTGTATTGTTTGGTGTTGGTTCTGAACTGGTGAGCGACCGACATATTTGGTTTGATGGTCGCGGTAGTGCGTAGGAGCACATTCTCAAGATCCATAG
This sequence comes from Triticum aestivum, assembly GCF_018294505.1. Taxonomy (NCBI): domain Eukaryota; kingdom Viridiplantae; phylum Streptophyta; class Magnoliopsida; order Poales; family Poaceae; genus Triticum; species Triticum aestivum. Next base: position 530,505,509 of record NC_057810.1, on the reverse strand, counting down.
ATGGACCTTGTTATGCCAGCCATTTTGTCTAGGTCTTCACATAAATTGTGTTGCTGGTCCTGGGATGCTACCCCCCTTTCTTTATGGAGAGGGGGTGCGGGTTTGTGTGTGGCGTTATTAGCCGCTCTGTCTTGATCACGAGGTGGTCGGTCCGGTTGCTCGACCGTATAGTTATTCGGCGGTATGAGCGCTATATCCTCGTCGTCGAATTCGGGCAGCAGTTTATGTTTGGGATAGCTCTTTGTTTGGCGATTACCGCCGTATTTTTCCTCAGTTTCGAGCACTTCGTTCCATCTATCATTGAGCATATCCGGTGTAGCTTTAAGCCGTTGCTTCCGCTTCTTCGCTCCTTGCAATGGCGATAAGTCTCTACTGGAGGCGTTCTCGTTCCACTTGTTTTTCAGGGATGATGAATGCATCTGAAAGTGCAACTATCCCTAGGTGGTTTTGGTAATTCCTAAAAACATATAGCTCATTGGGCTAACATCATTCCAAGATGAACATTTTAGGAAAAGCTCAATGGATGGCATGGCATGGATGAGGAAAGTGGGTCCCTCAAAATACTAAGGATAAAAGGATTGGCTCAAGCTCAAAAGCTCAAGACTCTACATTTTACATTTTAGTGATCCAAGATCACATTCAGTCTATAGGAAAAGCCAATACTATCAAGGAGGGATGAGGTGTTGTTTAATGAGTTTCTTGCTCCACAATGCTTAGTGATATGCTCCAAAAACCCTCAACTACTTTCTCATATCCACATATGACCCAAACCAAAAGTCAAACTCGGCCCCACCGATTCTTTCCATTCGGCGCCACCGAGTTCAGATGTCATAGCCACTGCCACAAACCCTAGGAAAATCGGTCTCACCGATAGGGATCTCGGTCTCACCGAGATGGGATTGTAATCTCTCTGTTTCCCTTCGTAACGTTTCGGTACTACCGAGATGAGCGATCGGTCCCACCGAGATTGCAATGTAAACTCTCTATTTCCTTTTCATAACATTTCGGTCTCACCGAAATGAGCGAACCGGTCCCACCGAGTATACCTGACCAACTCTCTAGTTAGCTTATTACCAAAATCGGTCTCACCAAGTTTGAGTAATCAGTCTCACCGAGATTACGTTGTGCCCTAACCCTAACCATATCGGTCCTACCGAGTTGCATGTCGGTCCCACCGAAAATCCTAACGGTCACTAGGTTTACTAAATCGGTCTGACCGAGTTTGTTGATTAGGTCCCACTGAGATTGGTAAATTGTGTGTAACGGTTAGATTTTGTGTGGAGGCTATATATACCCCTCCAACTCCGCCTATGTTGTCTCAACATAGCCGGTCCCAAGCCCGGGTAAAGGAGGAGGGTTGTGATAGGCTTGGCGAGCCAACGTAAAAACTCAGCCACTCTTATGGAGATGAAACCCAAAAGATTTTCGTTGGGGCGTAACCCTCTCAGCGACGCGCCACATCGGAACCCGGGTGTGGTGGAAAATGGGCAAGGGCCGGGCCGTCACCCCCCAGGTGGCGTGCCGTATCTTGATCCGGATACGGTGGCAAGTGAGCGAGGATCGGGTCGTCGCATCCTTAGTGGCGTGCTACATCGGTGCCCGGATGTAGTGGAAAATGAGCAAGGGTCTTCGCATTTGACTCGACGAGTGCGAAGGGTAAGGAAGCTAGCCGAGCCTAGGAGGATTCGCTTAGGTAGCTGGAACGTAGGGTCTCTGACAGGGAAGCTTCGGGAGCTAGTTGATGCAGCGGTGAGGAGAGGTGTTGATATCCTTTGCGTCCAAGAAACCAAATGGAGAGGACAGAAGGCGAAGGAGGTGGAGGATACCGGCTTCAAGCTATGGTACACGGGGACGGCTGCAAACAGAAATGGCGTAGGCATCTTGATCAACAAGAGCCTCAAGTATGGAGTGGTAGACGTCAAGAGACGTGGGGACCGGATTATCCTGGTCAAGCTGGTAGTTGAGGACTTGGTTCTCAATGTTATCAGCGCGTATGCCCCGCAAGTAGGCCACAATGAGAACACCAAGAGGGAGTTCTGGGAAGGCCTGGAAGACATGGTTAGGAGTGTACCGATTGGTGAGAAGCTCTTCATAGGAGGAGACCTCAATGGCCACGTGGGTACATCTAACACAGGTTTTGAAGGGGCGCATGGGGGCTTTGGCTATGGCATCAGGAATCAAGAAGGAGACGATGTCTTAAGCTTTGCTCTAGCCTACAACATGATTGTAGCCAACACCCTCTTTAGAAAGAGAGAATCACATCTGGTGACTTTTAGTAGTGGCCAACACTCTAGCCAGATTGATTTCATCCTCTCGAGAAGGGAACATAGGCGTGCGTGCCTAGACTGTAAGGTGATACCTGGAGAGAGTGTTGTACCCCAGCATAAGCTGGTGGTTGCTGACTTCCGCTTTCGGATTCGTGTCCAGCGGGATAAGCGGGCTAAAGTCGCTAGAACGAAGTGGTGGAAGCTCAAGGGGGAGGTAGCTCAGGCGTTCAAGGAGAGGGTCATTAAGGAGGGCCCTTGGGAGGAAGGAGGGGATGCGGACAATGTGTGGATGAAGATGGCGACTTGCATTCGTAAGGTGGCCTCAGAGGAGTTTGGAGTGTCCAGGGGAAGGAGAAGCGAAGATAAGGATACCTGGTGGTGGAATGATGATGTCCAGAAGGCGATTAAAGAGAAGAAAGATTGCTTTAGACGCCTATACCTGGATAGGAGTGCACACAACATAGAGAAGTACAAGATGGCGAAGAAGGCCGCAAAGCGAGCTGTTGGTGAAGCAAGGGGTCGGGCGTATGAGGACCTCTACCAACGGTTAGGCACGAAGGAAGGCGAAAGGGACATCTATAAGATGGCCAAGATCCGAGAGAGGAAGACGAGGGATATTGGCCAAGTCAAATGCATCAAGGACGGAGCAGGCCAACTCTTGGTGAAGGACGAGGAGATTAAGCATAGATGGCGGGAGTACTTCGACAAGCTGTTCAATGGGGAGAATGAAAGCTCTACCATTGAACTGGACGACTCTTTTGATGAGACCAGCATGCGTTTTGTGCGTCGAATCCAGGAGTCTGAGGTCAAGGAGGCTTTAAAAAGGATGAAGGGAGGCAAGGCGATGGGCCCGGATTGTATCCCCATTGAGGTGTGGAAAGGTCTCGGGGACATAGCGATAGTATGGCTAACCAGGCTTTTCAATCTCATTTTTCGGGCAAACAAGATGCCAGAAGAATGGAGACGGAGTATATTAGTACCAATCTTCAAGAACAAGGGGGATGTTCAGAGTTGTACTAATTACCGTGGAATTAAGCTGATGAGCCATACAATGAAGCTATGGGAGAGAGTCATTGAGCACCGCTTAAGAAGAATGACAAGCGTGACCAAAAACCAGTTTGGTTTCATGCCTGGGAGGTCGACCATGGAAGCCATTTTCTTGGTACGACAGCTTATGGAGAGATATAGGGAGCAAAAGAAGGACTTGCATATGGTGTTCATTGACTTGGAGAAGGCCTATGATAAGATACCGCGGAATGTCATGTGGTGGGCCTTGGAGAAACACAAAGTCCCAGCAAAGTACATTACCCTCATCAAGGACATGTACGATAATGTTGTGACAAGTGTTCGAACAAGTGATGTCGACACTGATGACTTCCCGATTAAGATAGGACTGCATCAGGGGTCAGCTTTGAGCCCTTATCTTTTTGCATTGGTGATGGATGAGGTCACAAGGGATATACAAGGAGATATCCCATGGTGTATGCTCTTTGCGGATGATGTGGTGCTAGTTGACGATAGTCGGGCGGGGGTAAATAGGAAGTTAGAGTTATGGAGACAAACCTTGGAATCGAAAGGGTTTAGGCTTAGTAGGACTAAAACCGAGTACATGATGTGCGGTTTCAGTACTACTAGGTGTGAGGAGGAGGAGGTTAGCCTTGATGGTCAGGTGGTACCTCGGAAGGACACCTTTCGGTATTTGGGGTCAATGCTGCAGGAGGATGGGGGTATTGATGAAGATGTGAACCATCGGATCAAAGCCGGATGGATGAAGTGGCGCCAAGCTTCTGGCATTCTCTGTGACAAGAGAGTGCCACAAAAGCTAAAAGGCAAGTTCTACAGGACGGCGGTTCGACCCGCAATGTTGTATGGCGCTGAGTGTTGGCCGACTAAAAGGCGACATGTTCAACAGTTAGGTGTGGCGGAGATGCGTATGTTGAGATGGATGTGTGGCCACACGAGGAAGGATCGAGTCCGGAATGATGATATACGAGATAGAGTTGGGGTAGCACCAATTGAAGAGAAGCTTGTCCAACATCGTCTGAGATGGTTTGGGCATATCCAGCGCAGGCCTCCAGAAGCTCCAGTGCATAGCGGATGGCTAAAGCGTGCGGAGAATGTCAAGAGAGGGCGGGGTAGACCGAATTTGACATGGGAGGAGTCAGTTAAGAGAGACCTGAAGGATTGGGGTATCACCGAAGAGCTAGCTATGGACAGGGGTGCATGGAAGCTTGCTATCCATGTGCCAGAGCCATGAGTTGGTTGCGAGATCTTATGGGTTTCACCTCTAGCCTACCCCAACTTGCTTGGGACTAAAGGCTTTGTTGTTGTTGTTGTTGTTGTTGTTGCTATATATACCCCTCCACCTCCTCTTCATTCGTGGAGAGAGCCATCAGAACAAGCCTACACTTCCAACTTGTTGTTTCTGAGAGAGAACCACCTACTCATGTGTTGAGGCCAAGATATTCCATTCCTACCATATGAATCTTGATCTCTAGCCTTCCCCAAGTTGCTTTCCACTAAAATCTTCTTTCCACCAAATCCAAATCCTATGAGAGAGAGTTGAGTGTTGGGGAGACTATCATTTGAAGCCCAAGAGCAAGGAGTTCATCATTAACACACCATTTGTTACTTCTTGGAGAGTGGTGTCTCCTAGATTGGCTAGGTGTCAATTGGGAGCCTTCGACAAGATTGTGGAGTTGAACCGAGGAGTTTGTAAGGGCAAGGAGGTCACCTACTTCGTGAAGATCTACCGCCAGTGAGGTAAGTCCTTCGTGGGCGCGGCCATGGTGGGATAGACAAGGTTGCTTCTTCATGGACCCTTCGTGGGTGGAGCCCTCCGTGGACTCACGCAACCGTTACCCTTCGTGGGTTGAAGTCTCCATCAACGTGGATGTACGATAGCACCACCTATCGGAACCACGACAAAAACATCTGTGTCTCCAATTGCGTTTGAATTCTCCAAACCCTTCCCCTTTACATTCTTGCAAGTTGCATGCTTTACTTTCCGCTGCTCATATACTCTTTGCATGCTTGCTTGAATTGCACGAAGATTGCTTGACTTGTGCTAAGATAGCTAAAATCTGCCAAAGACTAAAACTGGGAAAAGATTAAGTTTTTAATTGGTCAAGTAGTCTAATCACCCCCTAGACATACTTCCGATCCTACAACATCGTCATCCAGACTGTTCTCCTCCTCGGAGATAGGTTGATAAGTGGTGTCTTCGGCATCACTGTGACCGAACAGCGGCCCCGGACTGTGTTTGCCGTCTCCCTGCTCATCCTGCTTCATGGCTGGGTCCGCGGGGTCTTCGTTGTCTTCGGCGTTGTCCGGGGTATTATTTTCTCTTGTGCCGGTATCGCTATTTTTACCATGGCGTGGTTTAGAGCAGCGCCGCTTGTCGGTGTCAAAATTGGCATATCTCGAGTAGGGGGTCCCGAACTGTGCGTCCAAGGCTAATGGTAACAGGAGGCTGGGGACACGATGTTTACCCAGGTTCGGGCCCTCTCGATGGAGGTAATACACTACTTCCTGCTTGTTTGATCTTGATGATATGAGTATTACAAGAGTTGATCTACCACGAGATCATAGAGGCTAAACCCTAGAAGCTAGCCTATGATTATGATTGTTGTTTTCCTACGGACTAAACCCTCCGGTTTAGATAGACACTGGAGGGGGCTAGGGTTACACAGAGTCGGTTACAGAGAAGGAGATCTACATATCCGAATAACCAAGCTTGCCTTCCACGGAAAGGAGAGTCTCATATGGACATGGGACGAAGTATTCAATCTTCTATCTTCATAGTCCAACAGTCCGGCCAAAGTGTATAGTCCGGCTGTCCGAATACCCCCTAATCCAGGATTCCCCCACCGCTGACGCTGTTGCTTCGGCTGCTTCTCAGGACGCTTATCCTCAACTGGTTCCTTTTTGTCATCTCCATTGTTGTCTTTAGGTATCCACCATGTAAATGTCATATGACGAGGTGGCTGTCCAACGCCCTGTGGGTGGTGGTTCCTGTTCTTCTCCGACATCATTGTCCATACTATTGATGTCTTCGGAGTCAAAATCAATCATGTCGGTCAAGTCGCCAAAAGTGGCTATCAAGTGGGTGGTGGGTGGGTAACGAAGTTCTTCGTCGTCCGTTTCCCACTCAAGCCGGACATAGTTCGACCAAGAATCTCCTGACAAGGAGAGAGATTTTAACAAGTTTAACACGTCGCCCAGGGGCGTGTGTTGAAACATATCCGCAGAGGTAAACTCTAAGATCAGCGGCCAATCGGATTCAAAGGGCGTGGATACACGCAATTCAGAGCCCACGTCCGGAGATGAGTCCGAGGGTCCGATGACATAGACCTCATTAGAGGTTAGATCTGTGTTCGGCTCAAGCGCCATAGAGTATGCGGCTTCTGTGGTGGGGTCCATCCTCCCGTCCTCGGATGACATGATCTGCACCGGATCTAAGGCTAGGGCAGTTGCAGGCACTGTCTCCTGAGCATGATACGATGATAGATTTAAGTCATGTTCATCATGGCTACAAGGCGCGGCTATCATGGGCTCGAATCCGTCGAAGATCAAGTCTCCGCTGATGTCGGCGGTGCAGTTCAAGCTTCCAAACCTGACTTGATGGCCAGGGGCGTAGCCATTGATTTGCTCCAAATGGCCAGGCGAGTTGGCCCGCAGTGCGAAGCCGCCGAATACGAAGATCTGTCTAGGGAGAAAAATCTCACCCTAGACCGTGTCGTTGTAGATGATTGAAGGAGCCATCAAGCCTTATGGTGACGACATAGTGGAACTCTCAATGAAAGCACCAATGTCGGTGTCAAAACCGGCGGATCTCGGGTAGGGGGTCACAAACTGTGCATCTAAGGCTAATGGTAATAGGAGGCGGGGGACACGATGTTTACCCAGGTTCGGGCCCTCTCTATGGAGGTAATACCCTACTTCCTTCTTGATTGATCTTGATGATATGAGTATTACAAGAGTTGATCTACCACGAGATCGTAGAGGCTAACCCTAGAAGCTAGCCTATGATTATGATTGTTGTTCTCGTCCTACGGACTAAACCATTCGGTTTATATAGACACCGGAGGGGGCTAGGGTTACACAGAGTCGGTTACAGAGAAGGGAATCTACATATCCGAATCGCCAAGCTTGCCTTCCACGCAAAGGAGAGTCCCACGATGCTTTACTTTCCGCTGCTCATATACTCTTTGCATGCTTGCTTGAATTGCGTGAAGATTGCTTAACTTGTGCTAAGATAGCTAAAATCTGACAAAGACTAAAATTGGGAAAAGGATAAGTTTTTAATTGGTCAAGTAGTCTAATCACCCCCCCTCTAGACATACTTCCGATCCTACAAGTGGTATCAGAGCCTTGGTCTCCATTTGCTTTGATTTCCATAGCTTTTGGTGGTCATAGCCTTGGTTTCACAACCTAGGAGAGTATGGCATCTAGCGAGGGAAATTATCACCGTGGAGGTCCTTACTTTGATGGTACGAATTTTGCTAGTTGGAAGCATAAGATGAAAATGCATATTCTCGGACATAACCCCGCCGTTTGGGCTATTATGTGTATTGGCTTGCAAGGTGAATTCTTTGATGGGAGAGAACCAAATAGTGAAGCTAGCGCTGATGAGTTGAAGATGCTGCAATACAAAGCTCAAGCTTGTGATATCCTCTTCAACGGATTGTGCCCCGAAGAATTCAACAAAATCAGCCTTCTTGAGAATGCGAAGGAAATTTGGGATACTTTGATTGATATGCATGAAGGTACCGACTCCGTCAAGGAATCCAAGTTGGATGTGCTCCAAAGTCAACTTGACAAGTTCAAAATGAAGGAGGGTGAAGGTGTCGCTGAAATGTACTCTAAGCTTGCTCTTATCACAAATGAGATTGCGGGCTTAGGAAGTGAAGAGATGACCGACAAAGTCATCATCAAGAAGATCCTAAGAGAATTGGATGGAAAATATGATACCGTGTGCACATTGATCCAAATGATGCCCAATTACAAGAAGCTCAAGCCAACGGAGGTCAATGGAAGAATTGTTGCTCATGAGATGTCACTCTAGGATAAGGAGGAACTTCACACCAAGTCAAGTGGTGCTTACACAGCCTCATGTGAAGCCCCTACATCATCAAGTGAGAAACAAACCTTCAATGAAGAATTGAGCTTAATGGTGAAGAACTTCAACAAATTCTACAAGAGTAGAAGCAAAGAGAGAAGCTCCAAGTCAAGGTCCTACAACAATAAAACAACTTCTAGTCGAGAGCGCAATTGCTACAATTGTGGGAGACCTGGACACTATTCCAATGAGTGTACGGCACCCCACAAAAGAAAAGAAGAATCACCCAAGAGGAGAAGTAGAAGAGAAGAATCACCACCAAGAGAGAGGAGGAGTAGAGATGATCGTTATGAACGAAGAACATCCCGGAGAAGGAAGGATTTGGAAAGGAAGGACAAGTCATCAAGGAGCTACACAAAACGAAGACATCAAGCTCATGTTGGTGAATGGGTATCCGGCTTTGACTCCGATAATCACTCTGAGAGAAGCTATCACTCCGACTCCGAACATACTCAAGATGAAGGTGTTGCCGGTCTAGAACTTGTGTCAACCAACTCCTATGACATATTTGATTCACCAAATGAAGGACTTGGAAGATGCTTCATGGCTAAAGGCCCTAAGGTAACACACCCCGAGTATGTTTATTTCAATAGTGATGAAGATGACTTGTTAGGTGATGATGATTTACTTGTTGACAACTCTAGTGATGAATACTATGATGAAACGTCAATTAATCATGCTAATCAAGATAAAACGGATGAAAATGATAAGGAGAAGATTGAGCTTCTTACTAAAGAACTAAACACTCTTAAGTTAGCTCATGAAACTATCTTAGAAGATCATCGAGAACTTTTAAGGACTCATGAGAAATTACGCTTTGAAAAGCTCAACCTTGATCAAGAGCATGAGTTCTTAAAGGCAATCAATGATGATCTCCGTAAGAAAAGTTAATCTTACATTGCCAAGCATTTACTCTTATCTACTTACATGCCTCAAGTCAAGTCCATTAACAAAAACAAGAAGGATTCTTCCTCTAGTAGTAACAATAATCATGCTAAATCCAATATTGTTGCTTCTAGTAGTTCTCTTGATTCCACTAATGATTCTCTTAGCCAAGTTACTCTTGAGCAAGAAAATAGCTTATTGAAGGGAATTATAGAGAAAGGTGTTTACAAGAGCCTTGCCGGGAGTAAGCAATTTGAGGAAATTTACGCAAGCAAGGAAGGCACCGGAAGAACCAAGGTGTTGGTTTTGAACGAAAGTTCAATGCCAATGGAGTTGAGTGGGAAGAAGATCAATATCACAAGATGAAGTTTGTTCCTCAACAAGAGAAGTACGATCCTACTTCCTTCAAGGGGACAGAAGCTCAAGATGATCTTCCACCACAAGACCACAAGCAAAAAGGCAAGGACAAGCTTCAAGAGGAGATTGATGCATTTGAAGAGGCTCCTAAGGCCTTGGTCAAGTGGGTTCCCAAGACTACGTCAAGTTCTACTTCATCAAGCACGACTACAACTCCAAGTATTCCCATCAAGATGATGTGGATCCCGAAGAAGAAGAACTAGAGAGTTTTTGAGGGTGACTCCGCCAACATACTTCACTCATATCTTTTTGGCAACAACAAGTGCAATCAACTTCCACATCTTGCACTAGTTCAAGGAGTCACAAACCCTCTTGTTGGTAAGACGAGGGACAAGGTAACCTAATTCTTTCATGGACATCATCTTGTATGCGCATCACTCTATGTCTGTGGATATACTTGTTTGTTCCTTGTGGGACTAACCCGTGTAGGTATTGAAAGTGCAACTCACTACAAAGGATTGCTCCAAATGATCTTCATCAACATTGAGCATCCACATCTTGAACACCCACATGAAGTCATCATCGACAAAACCCAAGGTTAGTTCATCCCTCTAAGGGGGGATCTCACATCTAGGGGGAGCTTAACTCTAAGAATTGAGTCAAAGCAACTCTAATGGTGTGAACACATCAATGCATTATGTAAAAGTGGTAACCCCACTTGAGCTTAAACGATGGGTATGACCTATGATCAAATGTTCTCATTTGACTCCTAAGTCAATATACTCATATATAGATGACCTAGTCATTTCCAATTGTTTGATAGATGCTAGAATTGGTTGTGCAGGCTTTGCCACATATTTGATTTGCCATTTTATTGTGTGAGCATGTTGGTTGCATATTTAACTCATTCGAGGACATCCACTTGTTGCTTTGATTGATTGGCTTCTTTTTTTATTGCCAAGTGGATGAACAAGAATGCCTAAGAACCTTCTCTAGCTATGTATGCTTTTCTTGTCTCAAACTCTATTCATGCTACATCACAAAATTTGATCAAGTCAGATTCGAACCACTCTGTGTGAGGAGCACTCGGAGTCCCCGATTCATCATAGACTTAAACTTCCAAAACTTCTTTGTGCGTTTCGGTCTGACCGATTCTTCCATTTCGGTCATATCGAGATCACTAAGTCGATCTAGGTTTTGAATCTCGGTGCAACCGATTTGAACATTTTGGTCTCACCGAGTTGCTATAATTGTCAACAGTTATGCATCTCGGTGCCACCAATTGGTTCCACTCGGTCACACCGACAGGGTTGGGCTATATATACACACAAGCAAAAATTTGGAAACTTTCTCCAAAGCTCTTCGCCCGCGCATAGCTCGCTCTGCCTCCAAGGTCTCCGGATCGTCCTCTTCGTCGCCAGCCGCCTCCAGTCGCTGGTCTCCGCCGCCATCAACGGAATTCAACCCCGCCGTTGCCTCCATAGCGAGTTCATCGCCAAGCTAGGGTATGGACTCGATCACAGTGCTATCCCCGTCCGATTCCTAGCACATTGTGTTCATCATGATTCTTGCCACGATTGAAACGATTCTATCCAGTCAAAACAATCCATAGATTAGAAGTGAATTGCAAATTTAGGGTTAGGTTTCCGTCGAAACCATCTCGGACCCACGAGTTGTAAACTCGGTTCCATAGATTCGGCTAAGGCCATTGCACAAGTGATTCTAGGTCTGACTGAGAATTGCAAATCGGGGTGATCAAGTTCAGGACTTTGTGAAACCCTAGCAGTCTCGGTGCCACAAAACTGTGACTCGGTCTGACCGAGTTCACTAGTTTAGGTTCCAAAAGCTACTTCGGTATCACCGAGTTCACAAATCGGTTGACCCGAAATGCTTTCTGTGGGAAACTAAAACTAAGTTTTTGAATCATTCTTTTGCAAAAACCTCTTATCCTATCTATCTCATCTACATCTATTCACAGGGTCAGCAGTCAGTGTTTGCAGAATGTCTGATCAAAGTGACAGCCAGAACCAGCCAGAGGAGCAGATTCACATGAGTGAGGGCACTAGTCCCTCTAGCACCTCAGATGAAGGCAGCAGGAGCACCCCAAGCAACTTGCCCAAAGCTGCCACCAGGGCCAGAAAGAAGAGAACCTCATACTCTGAGGATGAAGACTATGTGGCAGTTGAGGATGAGGCCACTTCCAAGAAGAAAGTGCTCAAGAAAGAATATGGCACAGCTGCAGCCACCAAGCCAGGTCTAAACAGGAAAGTCCCTGCCAAGAGGACACCTATGCTGAAAGTCAGAGCATCAACTCAAGTACCTGAGAAATCTGATCCCAAAGAGGCTGCTGCAGAAGGGAAGAAGAGGAAGGAAAGGGTCAAGAAGACCATGGCCAGAGTTGTTGGACAGCCTTCCATGATGGAAGAGGAAGAGGAAGAAGAGGCTGCTGCTCCAGCACCCAAGGCTCAAAAGCTTATGGGTGATGCTATTAGGTCAGGGGCTGCATCATCAAAGCCCAAAGAAGCACCCAAAGCTGCCTCCAAGCCCAAGACTGCACCTAAGAGGAATACCAGAAACATACCAGCTGCTGAGAAGAATAAGGCCCCAGTGCCTGAAGTTGTTGTTGAAGAAGAAGATGATGAAGAGCATATCTTGAGAAAGTTGAAGCCAAAGATTCCAGACCACAATTATGCTCATCCTGTGGCTGAGAACATGAAGCTGAGGAAGGATGCAGGACTCAGACAGTGGAGGTTGTCTGATCCTTATGCTATCAGGAGAAGGACTGTTGTTGACTACAGGTTCCACACTAAAGAACAACATGATTTCTATGAGACTGTGCTGCTGGACAAGAAACCTATAGATTGTGACATGAGGTGGGTGGACTGGAAATACATGAAGGAGAATGAGGAACACTATCCTGGTGTGTATGACATTTTCAGTGCTTGTGGAGTTGCAGACTTTGTTGGACAGAAGTTCACAAAGTGGAATGATGAGCTCATAATGCAATTCTACTCCACAGCACACTTCTATCCAGATGGCAGGATAGTATGGATGTCTAAAGGTACTAGATACCAATCAAGTATTGAAGAATGGGCAAATCTAATCAATGCACCTAAGGATAAAGAAGATGACTTGGATGTCTATGCCAAGAAGAAGAAGGATCACAATTCTATGGCACACATGTATAAGGCCAGATAAAGCTCTTGAAACTCACAAGTTGGATCTGTACATTTCCTTCTGTCAGGACTGCCAACCACCAACTGGATCTTCAGGCATACACTCTTGCCCAAGTCAGGTGACCACAACATGATCAGAGGCCATGCAATAAACTTGCTACACATATTTGATGTGCCACAGAAGTTCAAGGTCATGAGCCTCATAGTTGAGACTATCAAGAGGACAGCAGCTGACCAGAAGAGAAGTTGTGGGTATGCCCCACAGATCCAGGAGCTGATTAACTCCAAGATGGGCACAGACACATACTTGTTGGACAAGGAACACATGCCTATCTTTCCATACTTTGAGGATAACCAAGTGGTTATGGATGAAGATGAACCATCTTCTATGCATGCTCAAGCAAAGAAGGAGAAGGCTAGGACAGAGAAGGCTACCAAGATGCCAACAATGGAAGAGGCATCTTAGTACTTTTTGAAGAGCAAACAAGATCAACTAGGCTACTTGATTGCATCCACTCTAAGGATTGAGAAGGGGCTGGCCACCTTGACTCAAAACCAGGAGAGCCTGGAGAGGATCATGGAGCAGAAGTTCTATGACTTGGATGTGAAAGTAACTGACATCCAGTTTGTTGTTGAGCAGCTTCAGGATGATATGCAGGAGAGGAAGAGCAAGACAACCACTGATGCATTTGCCAGAGTGCCTAGAGCTCAGAGATCAGTTGCAGTGCCAGTGACAGACACCAGAGCCACTTCATCTACACCAGCTACAACACCTATAGCTCCAGTGCAACCAGCTCCAGTGCAACCAGCTCCAGCACCTACTCCTCCAGCTCCATCCACATCAACTGAAGTCTTCGTCCAAGGAGCCATCTCTACACCACCACCTGAAGATGAAGCCTGAGAGTCGATTTAGAACTATGCATTTTCTATGAACTTTTTGGTAACTTGTTGCCAAAGGGGGAGAAAAATGTATAGATCATAGGCTTCGAGAGAGAGTGTTGCTTTTTTTGTTCTCTCTTGCTTTGGTGGTTGAACTTTATTTGCTTGTTTGAGATACTTTATGTCTGTGTGATACCTGGATGATCACGTGTTTGATCATATGCTACATTTATGCTTGTTGGATGAAATTATCCCATTTATCTTTATATGATCTTTCACTTTGCTTAGTGATGAGTGCATGTATTCAATCTCTATTATTTTGAGCGCTCCACCCAGATGTATGTGACATGGAAGAGTAACCCATGAACCTAACTCCTTGTGCATTTGCAGTCCAAAGCAAATCTTAAACTATGCACAAATTTAGGGGGAGCTCTTGCTTAACACATACTTCTCAAAGCGACAATGTGTTTCACTCTTATTATTATTTGTCGAAGCTTTGATCTATATGTTGTCATCAGTTACCAAAAAGGGGGAGATTGAAAGTGCAACTATCCCTAGGTGGTTTTGGTAATTCCTAACAACATATAGCTCATTGAGCGAACATCATTCCAAGATGAACATTTCAGGAAAAGCTCAATGGATGGCATGGCATGGATGAGGAATGTGGATCCCTCAAAATACTAAGGATAAAAGGATTGGCACAAGCTCAAAAGCTCAAGACTCTACATTTTACATTTTAGTGATCCAAGATCACATTGAGTCTATACGAAAAGCCAATACTATCAAGGAGGGATGAGGTGTTGTTTAATGAGTTTCTTTCTCCACAGTGCTTAGTGATATGCTCCAAAAACCCTCAACTACTTTCTCATATCCACATATGACCCAAACCAAAAGTCAAACTCGGCATCACCGATTCTTTCTATCCGCCGCCACCGAGTTCAGATGTCGTAGCCACTGCCACAAACCCTAGGCAAATTGGTCTCACCGATAGGGATCTCGGTCTCACCGAGATGGGATTGTAATCTCTCTGTTTCCCTTCGTAACATTTTGGTACCACCGAGATGAGCGACCGGTCCCACTGAGATTGTAATGTAAACTCTCTGTTTCCTTTTCGTAACATTTCGGTCTCACCGAAATGAGCGAACCGGTCCCATCGAGTTGACCTGACCAACTCTCTGGTTAGCTTATTACCAAAATTGGTCAAACCGAGTTTGAGTAATCGGTCTCACCAAGATTACGTTGTGCCCTAACCCTAACCATATCGGTCCTACCGAGTTGCATGTCGGTCCCACCAAAAATCCTAACGGTCACTAGGTTTACTAAATTGGTCTGACCGAGTTTGTTGATTCGGTCCCACCGAGATTGGTAAATTGTGTATAACGGTTAGATTTTGTGTGGAGGCTATATATACCCCTCCACCTCCTCTTCATTCGTGGAGAGAGCCATCAGAAGAAGCCTACACTTCCAACTTGCTGTTTCTGAGAGAGAACCACCTACTCATGTGTTGAGGCCAAGATATTCCATTCCTACCATATGAATCTTGATCTCTAGCCTTCCCCAAGTTGCTTTCCACTCAAATCTTCTTTCCTCCAAATCCAAATCCTGTGAGAGAGAGTTGAGTGTTGGGGAGACTATCATTTGAAGCACAAGAGCAAGGAGTTCATCATCAACACACCATTTGTTACTTCTTGGAGAGTGGTGTCTCCTAGATTGGCTACGTGTCACTTGGGAGCCTCCGACAAGATTGTGGAGTTGAACCAAGGAGTTTGTAAGGGCAAGGAGATCGCCTACTTCGTGAAGATCTACCGCCAGTGAGGCAAGTCCTTCGTGGGCGACGACCACAGTGGGATAGACAAGGTTGCTTCTTCATGGACCCTTCGTGGGTGGAGCCCTCCGTGGACTCGCGCAACCGTTACCCTTCGTGGGTTGAAGTATCCATCAATGTGGATGTACGATAGCACCACCTATCGGAACCACGACAAAAACATCTGTGTCTCCAATTGTGTTTGAATTCTCCAAATGTCGGTGTACTAGAGTAGGGGTACCCTAGTATCCCGAACTTGTGCACGGGCAGTTGCAGCGCCCCGCGGCAAGGCTTTCCGGGTGACCGCCAAGGTCCTCCGTGGTTCCTTTGGAGCCATTCAAGAACAAAGTATTCAAGCCAAGGAGACCAGGCCCCAGCAAGAGGAGCTTGCCGGGAAAGCCAACCAAGGCATCGCAAGGAACTTGCCGCGACGCGCCACGTGTCCCGGCAAGGCCCGGTGAGCGACAAGCTTCCGGGCACGACAAGACAATATCCGCGGCAAGGCACTTGCCGCGACAAGCTACCACTCAGTACTCGCGCTCCAGCACATCCACCAACGTGTCGCCCTGAGGCCTTTCCAGACGCGCGTGGCAAGAGGCTGTGCAGCCAGCGGTGCGTGGTGGCAAGCGACACAGACGGGATTGCCATCATGGCAAGCGGTGGCGCCCCTGACGGTCCTTTCTGCACTATTTGGGCGACGCAGACGGGCATTTAATGCTTTTGTCCCCTGCCATCAGGGTTAGGTAGGATACACTGTGCAGGTAGTTGTACCAACCGCAACACCTTTTCCATTTTTACCCTTGTCTACGTTGCCACATGTCGGTGACCCCTTCAGCATATAAAAGGAGGCCCATGCGCAACGTGGAGGGGGAGGGAGGCCAAAAAAACACTCACGCTCGGTCTCGTTAGCAGCTCGTGTGTACTGTAGCACTCAGCGCCCCCGAGCAAGAACTCAATACAATCAGACAAGCAGCAGTAGGAGTGTTATCTCTCCGGAGAGCTCCGAAGCTGGGTAAACTGCTCGTGTGCTTCGCCTCGATCCGCTCTTCGTGCGATCTCTGCCCCCCGCCGAACCGAAAGGGGCTCAGTCCGCCGGTCCCATAGGTGTTCGTGGATCAGCTTCCCCGACATCTTTGGTGCGAGGGTAAACTGCTCGTGTGCTTCGCCTCGATCCGCTCTTCGTGCGATCTCCGCCCCCCGCCGAACCGAAAGGGGCTCGGTCCGCCGGTCCCATAGGTGTTCGTGGATCAGCTTCCCCGACATCTTTGGCGCGCCAGGTAGGGGGCGTCGAGGTTGTGTGAACCTGATCAGGCATTCACACGAGCTAGATCTTCATCTTCTTCATCGACATGCCACCGAAGAAGAAGACTTCGGCGGCAGCTGTTCCGTCCACGTCGATCCCACCACCACCGGAGCAAACAAGTGGTGGGGCAGACGCCGACGGGAGAACGGACATCGACGAGGGAGCTCACGGCGCTACCAGGTCCAAGGACAAGGCTGCGCAGACCTCGACGTCCGTACATGTTCCGTGCCCATCTCAGGAGGCGCAGGACCGACAGCGTCATGGTACTCGCAGTACCATACGTTTATTAGGCCAAGATCGAGCTGGTGGATCTCGAGGTGCTCAAGACCAGCATGCACGCCAACATGCTGACACGAGCGAGACACGGTCGCCTGGACGGAATACTGCTCCTTCTAACATAGTTAGAAGTCCGAGCATATCCCGCTCCTCGCACCATTCGCCACTGCCACCCACCACTCCAGCAGAAGCTTTGGCGCGAGCTCAACTGCTCCTAGATTACCCTCCAATGGAAGACAAGATCGACGGATGGAGGGCCACCATTCAGAGTCTCATCGGCTTCGCCAACAGCGACACTCCGCGGCAGCCGAGTGCATCGCTGCCGTGGCAGGACCACCAGGCATGAGCCGATGGCGACGAAGCCGGTGGGGGTGCAACCACCATGCACTCTCCACCCCGAAGGCCAAGATCGCCGACTCGCCGGATCTACCTCGACAGCGAATCCACCGCATCATCGGATCCACGAGCTCGTCGCGATCAGTGCCAGGTTCTTCACGAATGACAGCAAGAAGACGCTCGTACTCGCATCGAGCGTCGAAGAGAAGCGCGGCGTCAATTGGACCGGCGCGCTGGGCCCTCTATCGACATGCATGCGCCAGGGGAACTAGGCGACTTGCCGTACGCGGTAGGTTACCCTGCGTTCACTCGTGAGCTGCGGCAAGTCCAGTGGCCCAGCACGAAGAATTTCAAGCCAGACGTGCCAGAGAAGTATGACGGCAAGTCGCATCCGTCGGAGTTCCTCAGCATCTACACCATCGCGGTGCAAGCTGCCGGGGGACGGGACGACAAGATCCTTGCCAACTACTTCTCGCTGGTGCTCAAGCCCAATGTCAGATCCTGGCTCATGCACTTGCCGGATAACTCCATATCCTCCTGGGCAGATCTATGCCATCAGTTTGTCAGCGCCTTTACAGGCGGCCACAAACCTCATGGCCAAGAGAGCGATCTTCATCTGCTCGCCTAGAAGGAAGGAGAGCCCCTGCGCAAGTACATTCAGAGATTCAGCCGTGTACAACACAACATCCCAGATGTCCACCCTGCCGCGGTAATCAGCGCGTTCCATCAGAACATGCGAAACCGCAGGATGCGGGAGGAGATGGCGATGTGCAAGATTAGAGACGTCAGTGAGCTATATGCCCTGGCCGACAAGTGTGCACGTGCTGAGGAAGGGAGGAAACTCCCCGGAGAGAATATAGGAGCAGGAGGATCTGATAGTGAGGAGACTGCCCCGGCAAAGAGAAGCCGGCGGCGGAACAACAGGAAAAAGAAAGGCAAAGATGTGCTAGTCGTTGAGCAGTCCGGCAATGGAGGTGGCGCAAAGAAAGCTAAAACTGGTAGCTCTGGCAAGGAGATTGCCGCGGGCACCAGCTACCAGGCTGTGGCGGTCGCTGACAAGCAGGACGGCACCAACAAGCAGTACTGCAAGATCCACCACACCAAGGGCCATGACCTCCGGAGCTGCAAGAAGGTCGAGCAGCTTGTCGAGCAGCAAAAGGCTGAATACGAGCGACGCGACAAGGAGAAAGCCCAGGAAGGTGCTGGAGGAGCTGGCAAGAAACGCCCCGGCCGGGGAGGATGCCGCGGCAAGGCCAAGCAGCGGCAAGGAGACAGACCTCCCTGTGGCCGCGACAAGGATGAAGATGACGACGACGATGAAGATATGGATGATGACGAGACCGATGAGCAGGAGTTCCAGAAAGCCACAGAGGTCCTATGCATTGACGGCGGTGCTTCTCTTCATACTTCACACCGCCAGCTCAAGCAGTGGGTGCGGGAAGTCAATGCGGCAGAACCACCCATTGAGTCACGCAAGCCTCTGAAATGGTCCAGCACGCCTATCATCTTTGATATTGAGGACCACCCTGATCGCATAACTGCGGTCGGGTGCTTGCCGATGTTGGTTTAACCAACTATCCGCAACCTCAAGGTCACTAAGATGCTAGTTGACGGCGGGGCCGGCTTGAACTTCATCTCCTCCGCGGTACTCCAGAAACTCCAGATCCCTGATGGCGAGCTCGAAGAGACCGGCATATTCCAAGGAATCAATCCGGGAAGGAGCAAGCCGAAGGGAAAGATCACGTTGTCGGTAACATTTGGCAGCGAGTTGAACTTCAGGACTGAGAGGGTCACTTTTGATGTTGCTGACTTTCCATTGCCTTACAATGGAATACTCGTCCATCCAGCACTCACCAAATTCATGGCAGCCTCTCACTATGCATACAACATACTAAAAATGCCAGGCCCGATAAGTGTCATCTCTGTCCCTGGCGACAAAAAGGATGCTCTTATCTGCGCCAACAAGATTTACCGGGAAGCAGCAGCCGCAACAGATCGCAAGTCACTTGCCGTTGAAGCTCCCGGGGCGAAGAAGAAGACCATGTCCGGCAAGAGTTCTGATGCCCACTCCGGCAAGTGCACCTCTTCGGAGTGCTGCGCTACCGTCGAGGACGCACCATCGAGCTCCACCGGCAAGTGTAAGAAGACAATGACAGCTCCACCAGAGACCAAGAAGGTGTCCGCCAAGGAGGATGGCACTGGTGGTACCTTCACCATCAGTGCCACTCTCGACCCTAAATAGGAAAGCACGCTCGTTGCTTTCTTGCGGGCGAACGTCGATGTGTTTGCGTGGCAACCGTCTGACATCCCCGGTGTTCCCAGGAAAGTAATCGAGCACCATCTTGCCGTCTATCCTCATGCGCGGCCCGTCAAGCAGAAAGTCAGGAAACAGGCAATGGAGCGCCAAGAATTCATTACAGAAGAAATCAAGAAATTGGAAGCAGCAGGCCTTGTCAGAGGAGTGCTCCATCCTACGTGGTTGGCCAACCCTGTAGTCGTGCGCAAGGCAAACGGGAAATGGAGGCTTTGTATCGATTTTACCGATGTTAATAAAGCTTGTCCCAAAGACCCATTTCCCTTGCCGCGCATCGACCAGATTGTTGACTCCACGGCTGGATGTGACTTTCTTTCATTTCTTGATGCATACTCAGGATACCATCAGATCTTC
Organism: Triticum aestivum; assembly: GCF_018294505.1. NCBI lineage: Eukaryota > Viridiplantae > Streptophyta > Magnoliopsida > Poales > Poaceae > Triticum > Triticum aestivum. Next base: position 530,485,437 of record NC_057810.1, on the reverse strand, counting down.
ATGGCAGAAGAAGACGAGGAGAAGACCGCATTCATCACCCCATGTCGCACATACTATTTCGTACGGATGCCTTTCAGTTTAAAGAATGCTGGTTCAACATTTGCAAGGGTTGTCCACGACGCTTTTGAGCCGCAAATACACAGAAATGTGGAAGCCTACATGGATGACATAGTGGTCAAGAGCAAGGACAAGTCAACTCTGATTCAAGATTTAGACGAAACCTTTGCAAATCTGCGCAAGATCAACCTCAAGCTTAACCCCGAGAAGTGCGTGTTTGGAGTCCCCTCCGGCAAGCTTCTCGGGTTCTTCGTGTCTCAGCGGGGAATTGAAGCCAATCCCGACAAGATCAAGGCCATTGAGCAGATTGAAGCCCCAAAGCGCGTCAAGGATGTACAAAGACTTGCCGGTTGCGTAGCTGCTCTCAGCAGGTTTATCTCTAGGTCTGCTGCGTGCGCCCTGCCATTTTTCAAAATATTGAAAAAGGCAGGTCCAATGAAATGGACTCCGGAAGCGGAGGCTGCGCTGCAGGACTTAAAGAGATACCTGTCCTCCACTCCAACACTTGTCGCACCTAAGCCACAAGAGAAGTTGCTGCTATATATAGCGGCAACCAATCAAGTGGTTAGTGTTGCGTTAGTAGCGGAGAGGGAGGCGGATGATGAGCCAGCAACCACAGTAGATGCATCCAGCGACAAGCAGGGGACTTCACCGACAAGCTCTGGTCCCGACAAAGATGGATCTACGGAGGCGCGTGAGAAGATGCAGAAAAGAATGGTGCAGCGCCCAGTTTACTTTGTCAGTTCCCTTCTACAGGGGGCTAGGTCAAGGTACTCTGGTGTGCAGAAATTGCTTTTCGGTGTTCTCATGGCCTCGAGAAAGCTGCGCCATTACTTCCAAGCACATGAGATCACAGTCGTCACTCGTTTTCTGCTGAAGAGGATACTGCAAAATCCAGAAGCAACAGGCAGGATTGTTGAGTGGGCACTGGAATTGTCAAGCTTTGGCCTCAAGTTTGAGAGCACCTCAACTATCCAGAGCAGAGCATTGGCGGAGTTCATAACAGAATGGACGCCAACACAAGATGAAGAAATTCCAGAAACGAGCATCCCCGTCAAGGAAGCAAGCAAAGAATTGCTGATGTACTTTGATGGTGCTTTCTCGCTGCAAGGCGCCGGTGCAGGAGTGCTACTTCTTGCACCCACTGGAGAGCACCTCAAGTACGTAGTCCAGATGCACTTTCCCAAGGAGGAAGCAACGAACAATACCGCAGAGTATGAAGGCTTGATTGCCGGCCTCAGGATCGCAGCAGACCTTGGAATCAAAAAGCTCATTGTTAGGGGTGACTCACAGCTTGTCGTCCGCCAAGTGAACAAGAATTATCAGAGTCCATTGATGGAAGCTTACGTTGATGAAGTGAGAAAGCTAGAAGAGCACTTTGACGGCCTACAGATGGACCATGTCCCAAGAGCTCAGAACGACATTGCCGATGGCCTGTCAAAGTGCGCCGCACATAAGTTACCTGTGGAACCAGGGATCTTTGTGCTCAAGCTGACTCAACCATCTGTAACACCATCAACTGGACAGAGCAAGAAGAGGAAGTTGATTTCTGGTGACTATTTTCCGGCAGAGCTCCCCAAAGCCGCCGTCAAGAAAGTCCTCAAGATCAACACCAAGAGTGCTGAGGAGCAGTCTGCTCCGGCAAGCCCTAGGGTTTGTTCCGTTGAAGCAGACGCTCCTGACAAGTTTTGCTCCGGCAAGCTTGCCGGGGAACATCAAGCTCCGGCTGAGCCGCAGGTTCTTGCCGTAGAAGCGGATGTTCCCGCAGCAGCAGATGTGCCTTTAGTCCTTGTTGTCGAGCCACAAGCTCCAGCATGGGCACAGCAGATTGTCCATTTCCTTCAGACAGGAGAACTTCCCGAAGAGCAAGAAGAAGCGGAAAGAGTGGCCCGGCAGTCAAGTATGTACCAGTTTGTCGACAACACACTGTACAGAAGAAGACTCAACGGCGTGAAATTGAAGTGTATTCACCGGGAAGACGGACAAAAGCTGTTGGCAGAGATACATGGAGGCATATGTGGTCACCACATTGGTGCAAGAGCACTTGCCGGCAAAGCGTTCCGGCAAGGTTTCTTTTGGCCGACAGCCCTCCAGGATGCAACTGCACAAGTAACCAAGTGTGAAGCGTGCCAGTTCCATTCCAAGCAGATACACCACCCAGCTCAAGCTCTCCAGACGATCCCTTTGTCCTGGCCATTTTCGGTCTGGGGGCTCGACATTCTCGGCCCCTTTCCCCGAGCTGTCGGGGTTTTGAGTACTTGTACGTTGCAATCGACAAGTTCACAAAGTGGCCGGAAGTGGAAGCAGTGAGGAAGGTGACAGCACAGTCAGCAGTCAAGTTCTTCAGGTCAATTGTTTGCCGCTTCGGGATTCCTAACAGAGTCATCACCGACAACGGCACGCAATTCATGAGCCGCACCTTCATGCAGTACGTCCAAGATCTTGGCGCCAAGGTCTGCTTCGCTTCTGTTGCTCATCCAAGAAGCAACGGTCAAGCGGAGAGGGCAAATGCTGAAGTGCTGCGCGGACTCAAGACCAGGACTTTCGACAGGCTGCGCAAATGCAGAAAGAACTGGATCGAGGAGCTGCCGGTGGTTCTTTGGTCGATCAGGACGACGCCAAATCGAGCCACTGGCCAGACACCTTTCGCTCTAGTCTATGGAGCAGAGGCAGTTCTCCCCACGGAACTCGTATACGGGTCACCTCGAGTGCTCGCTTATGATGAGCTTGAGCAAGAGCAGCTGCGACAAGATGACGCGCTGCTCCTTGAGGAGGACCGTCTTCAGGCTGCTGTATGAGCTGCTCGATACCAGCAAGCTTTGTGCCGCTACCATAGCCGCAAAGGTAATGCCAGAAGTGTCGAGGAAGGCGACCTTGTTCTTCGGCGCGTTCAGTCCGCCAAGAATTCCAACAAGTTGACGCCGAAGTGGGAAGGCCCTTACCGGGTGAAACGAGTCACTAGGCCTGGCGCTGTCCGCCTTGAGACCGTAGATGGCATTCCGGTGAGCAACTCCTGGAACATTGAGAATCTTCGTAAGTTTTACCCGTAGGGCGCGGTTGCCGGAACCTGTTCCGACAACCACCTTTTGTACAAGTCTTGCCGATGTTGCATGTAATCCTTTGTACAAAGCCGGGCGCAGACCCCGTCCATACGTAAAGCTCATGTACTCTGCACATCTTGTCAATTTCATGCTTTCTACTTTCTTTGCATGCATTATCTGACACTTTGTGCAGCGCCTATCCCCGGTAAGCAATAACGAGCCGTGAGGCTCCATATCTTTATTTTCTCTTCTTTCTTTTTCTCAAAAAAGAAAGGAAGGTTCCCTCGCCCACAAGTTTGCCGGGGGGAAAGGAGAAGATAATGATGTGGACCAGGTGTCGTTCAAGCAAGTTTTGCCTTGCCGGGAAGCAAACGACAGAAAAGCTAAGTTGCCAAAGTTTGAGCAATCAGTTTTAAATTTTTAAGTTATCTTCCTCGAACGACCGTACTTTGTATGGAAAACCTGTGCGCGGAGGAACCAACTCGTAGCTAGTTCGCGCCCTTACTTTGTTTCGAGTCCGCTCAACAACTTAAGTGAGCCGCGGCTAGTTGCGACAAGGTTTCTTGTCGGTAGCAGCACCGCCAGCAGGCTGCTGACGTCCCGCACTCAGCACTCGCAGCTAAGGTGCCTGCGCCGACAAGTTCCCTAAAAGCGTAGGGCAAAAACATACAAAGGAAGGAATCAAGTAGAGGAAATAACACAGCAATCTCTACTCAAAATAGAGTCATATTACAAGATAACTTGTCGCAGCTCTAACAGATTGTTCTCATGACTTGACCAGCAGCGACAAGGAAAAAGAGAAAACGGGCGGCCTAGTCTACGCGATCGCCCTCAACCCTCTTGATCCCGCTCACCTTGTCCACAATGGGTACGACAAGGGCCTGGAGCGCTTCCAGATCAGCATCCGGCGGCAAGGACTTGAGGACGTTGGTGAGGTTGAGGCCTGGGTTGCGGAAGGCCACCTTCACCAGCACCTTCTGAAGAGCTCCTGCACAGATCTTGCGCGACTCGTCGGCCAGCTGCTTTGGTATCTTCTCTCGGAGTCGCTAGAGGGCCGTCGCCATGCCTTTGAGGAACAAGTTGAGCTTGGCGCCGGGTTGGAGGTGCTCGTCGGAGGAGTGCCCGAGATCCTCCATCCCCAGCTGCGCCAACTCCCTGTCGATGGCGGCGGCAACATTCACGAGACCCTCAGTCCAGTGCTCCACGGTCTCCCTAAAAGCATTCTGGGTGGCAGTAGCACTCGCCAGCAGCGCCTCGTCGGTCTTGATCTTCTCCTTCAAGGCCACCTCCTGCTCCCCGGCGCCGTCTAGCGTCTGAGTCAATGTGGCCAGCTTCAACTCGAGATGCGCGTTGGAGTCCTTGGCGGTGCTAAGTTCTTTACTCCTTTCGGCGAGAAGAGCCTGCAGCTCGCCATGAGCGACGGCGTCCTTCTCGCGCTCACGCTTGAGCGCGACAAGCTCCTCGCCGCTCGCCCTGAGATCAGCCTCGAGCTGTGCTACCTTCGTCTCCAGCTCCTTCTTGGCGGCCTCGATAGCTGCGGCAGCATCCTTTGCTTCCTTGAGAGCCCCGCCAATTGCTTCCTCGCGCGCGGCAAGCTCCTCCTCGTGGCTGTCAAGATTGACCTTGCATTGCGCCAACCCTCCTTCCTGCGCAAATAGATTTTTGGCGACAAGCCGTTGTTGCTCTTCAACTTCAGCCTTCGCGAGGAGGAAGGCTTTTCGCTCCTCGACGACTTGCTCCCGCTCCTCTGCTATAGACCGGAGAGCTTCCTGCCTGAGGCCCCGGAGCTCCTCCGCGCGCTTCTCAATGTCCACTCCCGCCTTTGCGACAAGTGCTTCTCGAGATTCTAGTTTGGCTTGTCGGGCGCGGTAAAGCGATAACAGCTTCTGCAGCAGCCGCTCCTCCTCAGGCTCGTCGCTGCTGCTGCTTGGCGCGTTGACCAGCGTCAGCCTAGCGGAGGCGAGCACCTCTCCGTCCAAAATCTCTCCTTCGGCCAGCGCCCTGGAGCTTGACGCCCAGGGGAGCTTCATGAAGATACCGTCGCCGGCCTTCAAATAGGCGCCAGGCTGAGGCTCTTCGAACCCTGGCGCTGCAGCAGCGGCGGAGGGATCGGCGGTCGGCGCAACGCCTGGCGCTCCTACGGCCTTGGGGCCGTCAGTGCGATCGCCGGATCCCTCGCCAGCTTCTGCGGCGGCAGCTTTGGCGGCCTCTTCGCCAGCGGGCTCATCAGCGCCGGCCTCTCCTTCGGTGGCAACAGCGTCGACGGTGTTGCTGCGCGCGTTCTCCTCGCCGGCGACCTCGGTTTCCATCGGCTCCGTGGCAGATGGATCTGACGAATGGAAAAAGGAGAAAAGTCAAGCAAATACTCAAAAAGAAAATCAGAAGAAGAAGAACCCGAGGGAAGTTTTAAAGCAAGAGGATTACCTGTACTAGGATCTGCAGTCGTGGCCTCAACCACCGGAGGATCGCCAGTGATGTCCCTTGCCGGAGAACCGGCCCTTGCCGGAGAACGTTCCCTTGCCGGGGAAGCCTCCCTTGGCGGTGTAGTAGAAGCAGATGGCACTTCGGGAGCGGCTTACGGGCACTCCTCGTGAGGCTGCTCTGCTCCTACACAAACCAACAGTCAGATATCAGCGAAGAAAGAGCACCCATGAGCGCCTGACAGCAAGAAGTAAACCATATACTTACGCTGGGGGCTGCGCTGGGGGCTGCTTTGAGGAATGCTTGCCGGGTCCGGCAAGGTGGTTTCGGACATGTCCCCTGCCGTCGCAATGGGATCATCCTCGATGACAATCACCGGGGCCTTGGCTCTCTTCGCCGCTCTCTGGGCCAGCGTCCTGAAAAGGAATAGGTTCAGAGTAAAGCAAATTAGATATAAGACAAAGCAACAGAATTGAAGAAGTTACAAGTACAGCAAAGAATCTTACTCTTCTTCTTCCTCGTCGGAGCTGAGCGCGGAGAGATCGAAGTCCGGCTCGCCTCCGGCGCGACAAGGCGGAGGAGTAGGTTCCCTTGCCCGCTTGGCAGGGGCAGTAGCAGTGGACCGGGAAGACCCCGCCCCAGTTGCCGCAGTGGCGTGTGGCGCTCCCGCGGCAACAGTGCTTGCCGCGGTAGAGCGCGTCGTGCGGCTCAGCGGCTGTTGACCCGTCTGCCGCCCCGCTATGTCCGCGGCCTTGCGGAGACGCCTTCTTGGTTGAGCTGGGGGCTCCGCTTGCGGCAAGCTGTCTGAAGGTTCGGGTCCGACGAGCTCTCCCTCGCCGGGCTCGCTCGGCTCCTCTTCAGGCTCGCTCGACTCATCTTCAGGCCCGGCAAACTCCTCTCGCTCGGCAAGGCTTGCCGCCTGTGCTGCCTCTGCCTCCTCCATGGTGAATCCAAACTCACCCGCAGAAGCGGCTGCCGCCGCCTCTTCCAGCCTAGTGGCGATGCGCTGCATCTCCGCGTCGGTGGTGTCGCGAGTAAGGCTCTTCTGCTCATCGGAGCGGACCGGCACTTCAACCAAGCCATCGAAGAACTCCTGCACGACGACATCTGTCGGCTCTTGCCAAGTTGGAACAATCCCATGTGAGTCGCACAACGGCATCATTGAACAGATGCGGTCGAGCGAGGAGTTGTTGCACAACAGAATGACACCCCTCGGCAACATGAATGGATGTTGAGGATCGCGCTTGAACAGTTCCAGGAGCATCGCGTCCAGCTCCAGGACGGTGAAGTTGAAGTTGAGGCCCGGGCGCAACCTCATGATATCCGCCGAGTTCTGGAACTCCCAGGCGGGTCTCCTCCTCTCCTGCAGGGGGGCGATGCGGCGGCATAGAAAATCTGCGCCAACGGCGCATACGGTGAGCCCGGCAAGCCTAAGGCGAAGGATCCGGGTGACGGCGATCTTCAGCCTATCATCTTCCGGGGCCACATTGCTCCAATCGTTGCCGCGCGCTATTGGGGCTTGTCGCAGGGCGGTAAATGGCTGCGGGTTCTCCTCGACAATCCAGCACCACTCTGCTCTCAATTCCTCCCACTTGCTGCGGAGCTCTCCCTCCAGATAAGCTTCCTTCTTGCCGACTCTCGAGATCCAGGCGATTCCGCCGGATAAAGGCTCTCCTCTCCCGACTTGGGGCATAAAGAAGTGGCGAAAAAGGGTTACGTTTGGATGGACTCCGACAAAGTTTTCGCAGAGATGTGCGAAAACTGCCATGGTCAGAACGGCGTTGGGGGTGAAGTCAAGGAGGCGGAACCCGTAGGTGTTCATGATGTCACAGAAAAAATCAGAGAAGGGCGGGCAGAGCCCGCAGTAGAAGAACAGCGCGAAGAAGGGGTATCCACTTGGAGCCAGTTCCGAAGCGGCAGCCGGGAGTACCTTCGTGCGCGGATGCGCTCGCGTCTCCGTCGACCAGAAGAGGTAGTAGTACTCCCTCAGCTCCTTCGCGCCGAGCTGAGGGAGGAAGATGGCCCGCTCCTTTTGCAGCGCCGCGAGCCGCTACGCCTCGACCGATTTCACGCCCTTCCCCTTGTCGGTTTTCGGAGCCATGGCGGAGGTGGTGGGGGAGATCGACGGCATTGGTGGTGCTGGTGGCAATGGGGGGCGGGGCGCTGCTCTCTTTCAGCTTCGGGAAGAAGGGGGGAGCGGCGGAGATTTGTGAAATTGGAGTAACAACCGGCAAGATGGGTGAAGTGCCCCTGTTTCCCCTGCTTATAAAGAGGGAGAGGGTGGACGTTTCGTCCTTCCGAATAAAGAAACCACCCACGATCTCTCCCACGACGCCGCATTCGACGCGTGCCGTTGGGGGAGGGCGCGGTGGATACGGAGTAAGATACGGCGTAACCCAGGCCGCGCGTGCCCGTGCCCTGTTTTGGGCCTGGCCCAACAGCGCTCGGCACCGTGTGTGGCCCAGGCCCGGGGGCTCCTGTCGGTGTACTAGAGTAGGGGTACCCTAGTATCCCGAACTTGTGCACGGGCAGTTGCAGCGCCCCGCGGCAAGGCTTGCTTGGTGACCGCCAAGGTCCTTCATGGTTCCTTTGGAGCCATTCAAGAACAAAGTATTCAAGCCAAGGAGACAAGGCCCCAGCAAGAGGAGCTTGCCGGGAAGGCCAACCAAGGCATCGCCAGGAACTTGCCGCGACGCGCCACGTGTCCCGGCAAGGCCCGGTGAGCCACAAGCTTCCGGGCGCGACAAGACAATATCCGCGGCAAGGCGCTTGCCGCGACAAGCTACCACTCAGTACTCGCGCTCCAGCACATCCACCAACGTGTCGCCCTGAGGCCTTTCCAGACGCGCGTGGCAAGAGGCTGTGCAGCTAGCGGTGTGCGGTGGCAAGCGACATAGACGAGATTCCCATCGTGGCAAGCGGTGGCGCCCCTGACGGTCCTTTCTGCACTATTTGGGCGACGCAAATGGGCATTTAATTCTTTTGTCCCCTACCGTCAGGGTTAGGTAGGATACACTATGCAGGTAGTTGTACCAACCGCAACACCTTTTCCATTTTTACCCTTGTCTACGTTGCCACCTGTCGGCGACCCCTTCAGCATATAAAAGGAGGCCCATGCGCAACATGGAGGGGGAGGGAGGCCAGAAAAACACTCACGCTCGGTCTCGTTAGCAGCTCGTGTGTACTGTAGCACTCAGCGCCCCCGAGCAAGAACTCAATACAATCAGACAAGCAGCAGTAGGAGTGTTATCTCTCCGGAGAGCTCCGAAGCTGGGTAAACTTCTCGTGTGCTTCGCCGCCCCCCGCCGAACCGAAAGGGGCTCGGTCCGCCGGTCCCATAGGTGTTCGTGGATCAGCTTCCCCGACACCAAACCCTTCCCCTTTACATTCTTGCAAGTTGCCTGCTTTACTTTCCGCTGCTCATATACTCTTTGCATGCTTGCTTGAATTGCGTGAAGATTTCTTGACTTGTGCTAAGATAGCTAAAATCTGCCAAAGACTAAAATTGGGAAAAGGATAAGTTTTTAATTGGTCAAGTAGTCCAATCACCCCCCTCTAGACATACTTCCGATCCTAAAGCATCATCATCCAGACTATTCTCCTCCTTGGAGACAGGTTGATAAGTGGTGTCTTCGGCATCACTGTGATCGAACAGCGGCCCCAGACTGTGTTTGTCGTCTCCCTGCTCATCCTGCTTCATGGTTGGGTCTGCGGGGTCTTCATTGTCTTCGGCGTTGTCCGGGGTATTATTTTCTCTTGTGCCGGTATCGCAATTTTTACCATGGCGTGGTTTAGAGCAGCGGCGCTTGTCGGTGTCAAAACTGCCGGATCTCGGGTAGGGGGTCCCGAACTGTGCGTCTAAGGCTAATGGTAACAGGAGGCTGGGGACACGATATTTACCCAGGTTCGGGCCCTCTCAATGGAGGTAATACCCTACTTCCTGCTTGCTTGATCTTGATGATATGAGTATTACAAGAGTTGATCTACCACAAGATCATAGAGGCTAAACCCTAGAAGCTAGCCTATGATTATGATCGTTGTTGTCCTACGGACTAAACCCTCCAGTTTATATAGACACTGGAGGGGGCTAGAGTTACACAGAGTCGGTTACAGAGAAGGACATCTACATATCCGAATCACCAAGCTTGCATTCCATGCAAAGGAGAGTCTCGTCCGGACATGGGATGAAGTCTTCAATCTTCTATCTTCATAGTCCAACAGTCCGGCCAAAGTGTATAGTCCGGTTGTCCGTATACCCCCTAATCCAGGACTCCCCCACCGTTGACGTCGGTGCTTCGGCTGCTTCTCAGGAGGCTTTTCCTCAACTGGGTCCTTTTTGTCATCGCCATTGTTGTCTTTAGGTGTATCCACCATGTAAATGTCATATGACGAGGTGGCTGTCCAGCGCCCTATGGGCGCTGGTTCCTGTTCTTCTTCGGCATCGTCGTCCATACTGTCGATGTCTTCGGAGTCAAAATCAAGCATGTAGGTCAAGTCGCCGAAAGTGGCTATCAAGTGGGTGGTGGGTGGGTAACGAAGTTCTTCGTCGTCGGTTTCCCACTCAAGCCGGACATAGTTCTACCAAGAATCTCCTGACAAGGAGAGAGATTTTCACAAGTTTAACACGTCGCCCAGGGGCGTGTGTTGAAAGATATCCGCGGAGGTAAACTCCAAGATCAACGTCCGGAGATGAGTCCGAGGGTCCGATGACATAGACCTCATTAGAGGTTAGATCTCTGTTCGGCTCAAGCGCCGTAGAGTATGCGGCTTCCATGGTGGGGTCCATCCTCCCGTCCTCGGATGGCACGATCTGCACCGGATGTAAGGCCAGGGCAGTTGCAGGTACTGTCTCCTGAGCATGATCTGATGATAGATTTAAGTCATTTTCATCATGGCTACAAGGCGCGGCTATCATGGGCTCGAATCCATCGAAGATCAAGTCTCCGCTGATGTCGGCGGTGTAGTTCAAGCTTCCAAACCTGACTTGATGGCCAGGGGCGTAGCCGTCGATCTGCTCCAAATGGCCAAGCGAGTTGGCCTGCAGTGCAAAGCCGCCGAATAAGAAGATCTGTCTGGGGAGAAAAATCTCACCCTAGACCGTGTCGTTGTAGATGATTGAAGGAGCCATCAAGCCTTACTGTGACGACACAGTGGAACTCCCAATGAAAGCACCAATGTTGGTGTCAAAACCGGCGGATCTCGGGTAGGGGGTCCCAAACTGTGCGTCTAAGGCTAATGGTAACAGGAGGCGGGGGACACGATGTTTACCCAGGTTCGGGCCCTCTCTATGGAGGTAATACCCTACTTCCTGCTTGATTGATCTTGATGATATGAGTATTACAAGAGTAGATCTACCACGAGATCGTAGAGGCTAACCCTAGAAGCTAGCCTATGATTATGATTGTTGTTCTCGTCCTACGGACTAAACAATTCGGTTTATATAGACACCGGAGGGGGCTAGGGTTACACGGAGTCGGTTACAGAGAAGGGAATCTACATATCCGAATCGCCAAGCTTGCCTTCCACGCAAAGGAGAGTCCCACCAGGACACGGGACGAAGTCTTGTATCTTGTATCTTCATAGTCCAATAGTCCAGCTAAAGTATATAGTCCGGCTATCCGAGGACCCCTTAATCCAGGACTCCCTCAGGAGGCGCCCCCTGCCTTGTGGGCCCCACGTGGCTCCCCTGACCAACTTCCTTCGCCTATATATATCTACGTACCCTGAAAACATCCAGGAGCACCACGAAAAACTATTTCCACCGCCGCAACCTTCTTATCCAGTGATATCCCATCTTGGAGCCTTTTCCGGTGCTCCACCAGAGGGGGAATCGATCATGGAGGGCTTGTACATCATCGCCAAGGCCTCTTCGATGAGTTGTGAGTACTTTACCACAGACCTTCGGGTCCATAGTTATTAGCTAGATGGCTTCTTCTCTCTATTTGAATCTCAATACAAAGTTTTCCTCGATCTTCTTGGAGATATATTCGATGTAACTCTTTTTGCGGTGTGTTTGTAGAGATCCGATGAATTGTGGGTTTATGATCAAGCTTATCTATGAGAAATATGTGAATCTCCTCTGAATTATTTTATGTATGATTGGTTATCTTTGCAAGTCTCTTCGAATTATCAGTTTGGTTTGGCCTACTAGATTGATCTTTCTTGCAATGGGAGAAGTGATTAGCTTTAAGTTCAATCTTGCACTGTCCTTTCCCAGTGACAGCAGGGGTAGCAAGGCACATATTGTATTGTTGCCATCGAGGATAAAAAGATGGGGTTTATATCATATTGCTTGAGTTTATCCCTCTACATCATGCCATCTTGCTTAATGCGTTACTCTGTTCTTATGAACTTAATACTCTAGATGCATGCTGTATAGCGGTCTATGTGTGGAGTAATAGTAGTAGATGCAGGCAGGAGTCGGTCTACTTGTCGCGGATGTGATGCCTATATACATGATCATGCCTAGATATTCTCATAACTATGCACTTTTCTTTCAATTGCTGGACAGTAATTTGTTCACCCACCGTAATACTTATGCTATCTTCAGAGAAGGCACTAGTGAAACCTATGGCCCCCGGGTCTATTCTCTATCATATAAATTTCCGATCTACTTTATTTTGCAATCTTTACTTTTCAATCTATATCACAAAAATACCAAAAATATTTATCTTATCATATTATCTCTATCAGATCTCACTTTTGCAAGTGGCTGTGAAGGGATTGACAACCCCTTTATCGCATTGGTTGCGAGGTTCTTGTTTGTTTGTGTAGGTACGAGGGACTTGTGTGGAGACTCCTACTGGATTGATACCTTGGTTCTCAAAAACTGAGGGAAATACTTACGCTACTTTGCTGCATCACCCTTTCCTCTTCAAGGGAAAAACCAACACATGCTCAAGAGGTAGCACTTTCTCTCATAGATGTACCCCGACAGCAAGCCCTAGTGTTGTCGGGTCATGGATGGCGTCCCCCTGACTCAGGTTGTCATGATCAATACAGACGTTGCAATCAATGTTGGGGAACATTGCATGGAAAACAAAAAAAATATGCACATCCAAGATCTATCCATGGATATGCATAGCTACGACAGGGGGAGAGCATCTACACACCCTTGTAGATTGCTAAGTGGAAGCGTTTATCACGCAGTTGATGTAGTCGTACTCTTCGCGGTCCGATAACGATCCAATTGATCTAGTGCCGAACGGACGCCACCTCCGAGTTTGGCACACGTATGGCTCAATGACGTCTCCTCCTTCTTGATCTAGCAAGAGGGAGAGGAGAACTAGATGGGATCACAACCAATGAGACGGCATGGTGGTGATGGTGGTGGTGGAGCACAACACTTTGCTAAGCGTCGCCGAATACGAGGCGGTGGAACTACGGAGTAACGGGAGAGAGAGGGGTACCAAGGGCTTGGTGTGTTCTAATGGTGCTCTCCTCCCTGCTATATATAGGTGGAGGGGCGTGGGAAACATCCCCTCCAAGCCCTAGGGCGCAGCTAAGGGGGAGAGGACTTGGACTCCAAGTCGAATCCTATTCCTACTAGGACTCCTTCCTTTTTTGCCTTCCCTAGCCACATGGGCTTTTGAGGACTTGGTGCGCCTAGGCCAATAAGGCCAGGGTGCCTCCCCATAGCCCATGCTATCCATTGGGTCATGGTGGAATCACACATGGACTTCCGTACCCCACCTTCTCGAAGCTTCCGGTACAATACCAAAAAAACTGCACCTTTTTCCGAAACCCAAAATATGACTTCCCGTATATAAGTATTTACCTCTCGATCATTCTGAGACTCCTCATGACATCCAGGATCTCATCCGGCACTACCAACAACATTTTATTACCACTCATCAAATATCCCAATACTACTCTAGCATCAACGAACACTAAGCATGCGACCCCGCGGGTTCAGGAATTATGTACTCATGACCGAGACACCTCTCCGGTCAATAACCAATAGTGGGTCCTAGATGCCCATATTGATTCCTACATATTCCATGAAGATCTTTTATCAGTTGAACCTTTATGACAACATACATAATTCTTTTTGTCTATCGGTATGTTACTTGCCCGAGATTCGATCGTCGGAATCTCTATATCTCATTCAATCTCATTACCGGCAAGTCTATTTGCTCGTTTGATAATTAATTATCTTGCAACTAACTTCTTAGTCAATTTGCTTGTAAGCTTCTTGTAATGTTTATTACCGAGAGGGCCCAAAGATACCTATCCATCATACGGAGTGACAAATCCCAATCTCGATTCACGCCAACCCAATAGACACCTTCGGAGATACATGTAGAGCATCTTTATGATTACCCAGTTACTTGTGATGTTTAATAGCACACAAGGTATTCCTATGGTATTCGAGAGTTTCATGATCTCATGGTCGAAGAAACATGTATTTGGCATTAAGAAAGCAGTAGCAATAAATTGAACGATCATGTGCTAAGCTAACAGATGTGTCTTGAACATCACATCATTCTCCTAATGATGTGATCCCGTCATGAAGTGACAACTCATGTCTATGGTTAGGAAACCTTTACCATCTTTGATCAACGAGCTAGTCTAGTAGAGGCTCACTAGGGACATGGTATTTGTTTATGTATTCACACATGTATTTATGTTTCTGGTCAATACAGTTCTAGCATGAATAATAAACCTTTATCATGATTAAGGTAATATATGATAACCATTTTATTATTGCCTCTGGGGCATATTTCCATTAGTCTCCCACTTGCACTAGAGTCAATAATCTAGTTCACATCTTCATGTGAATAACACCCATAGTTCACATTTCCATGTGACTAACACCCAAAGAGTTTACTAGAGTCAACAATCTAGTTCACATCGCCATGTGATTAACACCCAAAGTGTTTACTAGAGTGTGACCATATTTTGCGTGTGAGAGAGGTTTTAGTCAACGGGTCTGCAGCATTCAGAGCCGTGTGTACTTTGCAAATGTCTATGATTAAGGAATGCAGTTTTGACGTCCATTTGCCAGATTTCATAATCATAAAATGCGGCAATTGCTAACATGATTCGAACAGACTTAAGCATCAGTACGGGTGAGGAAGTCCCATCGTAGTCAACCCCTTGAAATTTTTGAAACCTTTCGTGACAAGTCGATCTTTGTAGATAATGATATTACCATCAACATTCATCTTCCTCTTGAAGATCTATTTATTTTCAATGGCTGTTGATCATCGAGCAAGTCCACCAAAGTCCATATATTGTTCTCATACATGGATCCTATCTCATATTTCATGGCCTCAAGCCATTAGTTGGAATCTGGGCTCATCATAGCTTCTTCGTAGTTTGTAGGTTCATCGTGGTCTAATAACATGACTTCCTGGACAGGATTACCGTACTACTCTGGTGCAGAATGTGTTTTGGTCGACCTACAAAGTTTAGTAGTAACTTGATCTGAAGTTTCATAATCATCGCCATTAGCTTCCTCTCTAGTTGGTGTAGGCATCATGGAAACGTTTTTCCTGGTGGGCTACTTTCCAATTCGAGAGAAAGTACAACTACCTCATCAAGTTCTACTTTCCTCCCACTCACTTCTTTCGATAGAAACTCCTTCTCTAGAGAGGACACATTCTTGGCAACAAAGATCATACCTTCGGATCTATGGTAGAAGGTATAATCAATGGTCCCTTTAGGGTATCCTATGAAGACGCACTTGTCCGCTTTGGGTTCGAGCTTATCAGGCTGAAACTATTTGACATAAGTATCACATCCCCAAACTTTAAGAAACGACAGCTTAGGTTTCTTGCCAAACCATAGTTCATAAGGTGTCATCTCGGCGGATTAGACAGTTCCCTATTTAATGTGAATGTGGCTATCTCTAATGCATAACCCCAAAAAGATAAAGGCAAATCGGTAGGAGGCATCATAGAACGCACCATATCTAATAAAGTACGGTTACGATGTTCAGACACACCATTACGCTGTGGTGTTCCAGGTGGCATGAGTTGTGAAACAATTCCACATTGTTTTAAATGAAGGCCAAAGTCGTAACTCAAATTTTGCCTCCGCGATCAGACGTGGAAACTTTATTTTCTTATTACGATGATTCTCCACTTCACTCTTAAATTCTTTGAAATTTTGAAATGTTTAAGATTTGTGTTTCATCAAGTAGATATACCCATACCTACTTAAATCATCTGTGAAGGTCAGAAAATAATGATATCCGCCACATGCATCAACACTCATCGGACCACATAAATTGATGTGTATTATTTCCAATAAGTCATTAGCTTGCTCCATTGTTCCGGAGAACGGAGTTTTAGTCATCTTGCCCATGAGGCATGGCTCGCAAGTATCAAATGATTCATAATCAAGTGATTCCAAAATCCATTCGTATGGAGTTTCTTCATGCACTTTACACCAATATGACCTAAACGGCAGTGCCACAAGTATGTTGCACTATCATTAACAACTTTGCATCTTTTGGCATTAATTTATGAATATGTGTATCACTACGATCAAGATTCAATAAACCATTCACATTGGGTCTATGACCATAGAAGGTTTTATTCATGTAAACAGAACAACAATTATTGGTTGACTTAAATGAATAACCATATTGCATTAGACATGATCTAATCATGTTCATGCTCAACGCAAACACCAAATAACATTTATTTAAGCTCAACACTAATCCCAAAGATAGAAGGAGTGTGCGATGGTGATCATATCAATCTTGGAATTTTTTGTTTTCGTAGTCTCATTTTCTCTTTCTTGAGTCATAGGAAACACCGTGCTGTTAAAGGGGGTCGAGGTAAAACTAAGGAAACATTTCCAAGTGATGCTCATCTTGAATCCTACACCTACCCAATCCTTCGAGTGAAGCCTTTAAAAATCTCATACAGTTTAGTCAATTTCTTTAGTGAGAGAGACGATGAACTTTTGCTCTCTAAGGAATTTTTCCTGACTGAGGAGTTAGGAATTTGCTAGTGCGGATTGCCTACAAGTGAGGAACGTAATAGCCGTGAGGAATTTGAGATCTCAAATAACTTACCGTTGCTATGCTACACGCCAGCTATCCCAAATATCTTATCCACCTAACGGTCATATCATTGAAGGGCATTCATGTCTTATCATGTCAGGTTGCTCCCTGACTATAAATAGCGGCGCCCCTCAACCACTAGTTGGTTGGCTGCTCCGAGAGAAACTGACACTTGTCATTGAGAGCATCCCATCCTCCGAGGACTTTGATAGCACTACAAAAAAAGACACATCCATGACATTTTGGGCTGAATCATTTTTTTGTCATGCTTATGACACTTCTATGACAATAATTGTGACAAAACCCGGTATCATCATAGACGTGAAGAGCTCCTACTTCTTTGAGAAAAAACCATGATACAAAATTGGCTTTTCGTCCTGGGCGGGCCGGAGACACACATGCATGACATTCTTTGGGCCATCCATGACAGAAAAAATCATGGTAGAAGCGAGGGCGAGGAAAATTTCGGGGACTTCCCGGTTACAGTGGGTGGTTGGGGCCGAGCGATGCATGGAGGTTTGCGTGTTTCTCTTGTACACGTACGTGTGTGTGTGTGCGAGGCGTTGCGCTCTAACTGAACCCGAGCGAGGCATTGGCTCTAACTGAACCCGAGTGATTTCACTAGCTACATTACTGAACCCCGATCGATCCCTTGCCGTTAACTGAACCCGAGTGATTCCTTCGCTACTACTGCAAACTGAACCCAATCAAAGCTGCCTCTTGATGAACAGTTCTCGGTGGAGGTTGGATGAACTGGATCCCGTGGTAGTAGAGGTCGTTGCCGCTGGATAAACATGACCCAGATCGAGGAGGTGGGGGTGGATGAACAGTAGCCGGTGGAGCGACCCCGTACGTGGAGGGCTGGTTGAACAGGACCCTGTGTAGGGCTGGTTGAACAGGACCCTGTGGAGGGCTGGTTGAACAGTAGCCGATGGAGGCTGGATGAACAGGACCCCGTGGAGGGATGGATGAACAGTAGCCGATGGAGGCTAGAGGAAGTCGACGGTGGATGAACAATAGTAGGTGGAGGCTAGAGGAAGTCCACGGTGGATGAACAGTAGCAGGTGGAGGCAGGAGGAGGTCGACGATGGATGAACAGTAGCCTGTGGAGTCCCGTTTTGCGGTACGCCACACCCCTCCCGATGAACAGGACCCCCGTTTCGACCGTAGGAGGTCGAAGAGAAGTCTGTTTCCTCCGTTTTGCGGTATGCTAGACCCCTCCCGCTGAACAGGATCCCATTTCGACCATAGGCGGTCGAACAGAAGGCCGTTTCCTCCGTTTCGCGGTACACCAGGCCTCGTTTCGGCTGTTCCGTCCAAGTGGGATGGCTCCCGATGAATACATGATGCATTTAGACCTAGTCTGTTGCCTCCCGATGAACATGACGCTTTCCAACTTAGTCACTTGGCTCCCGGCGAACACGACATTGTTTCCTCCGTTCCGACCTAGCCGGTTAGCTGAAGATGAACAGGACAATGTCGCTGTCGTCCGTTGCCTCTCCATGTACACAAGCCCTAGCCGTATGTATGCGTGAGTACGCGTTTTGAGACCCCGCTCATATGTACGTGCGTGACCGTATTTTTGGCATGTGGATGTATGTACATTTAGACGGTTTAGGGGGGATAGCCTGGACTGCTACATGGGGGCCTCTACTATGACATATGCTGCTACTTACTTGGCCACGGTTCGTTGTCGCAGAGTGACCGATCGACTAGTATGTACGTACACGTTTGTGACAAGACAGACAACACTACGTACGCTTCGACCGGGTGGGTCCCAGCTGTCAGGGAGGATAAGGACGCACTTCCTTGCGTGTAAAGATATAGCTGCTGGGTCCCAGCTGCCAGGGGGAATCATTTTTTTGCCCGTAATAAGGACGCACTTCCTTGTGTGGGAAGATGTAGCTAGTGGGTCCCATCAGTCACGGGGAAACCTTTTTTCCGTGAAATACGGTGGCCCATCAGGTGGGTCCCCGCTGTTAGGTGGAGGAATCATTATTTTTGCGTAATAAGGAGGCACTTCCTTGCTGCGGCCATGGACCCAGCTATGAGCCTCTCCACATACAACACTATTCTGATGGAAGTCGTTCCTTGACCACGCCGCGCCGAGAGCACCAAGGCGGTGGACGAGGGTGATGCCTAGGAAGGTGACGACACGGAGCCGGGGAAGATGCGGTAGTGCATGACCACGCAGAAAGTATGAGGGTTGACTGGTTCAGCTGCGATGTGACGCTGCCATCGCCGCAGAATCATAGGGGTTGTGGGTGAGTAGAGGGATGGCCTGGCCAAAGGTTGGAGTAGAGTGTGGCTGTGAGGCCTGCATGGCAGTAGAGCTGGCCACGGGAGGCAGGAGTAGGCGGCACGACCGACGCTTGTTTGGGCGGCCGGAGCAAGAAGACCAGAGGTTGAAGAAGTACGACGGCTGTTGGATGGACATCGTATGGTCATGGGAGCTAGAATAATTCATATTGACTAAGTTGACAAGGCCCTCCATCTGCGTCAACTTAGTAGGCCCACAACTCAGCCTCCCACTGTAGTGGGTCCTAGCTAGAAGGGGGAGTATTCGTTTTTGTGTGCATAATAAGGAGGCACTTCCTTGCGTGCGAAGATATAGCTTGTGGGTCCGAGCTGTCAGCGGGAGGAATGTTTTTTCGTGAAATACAGAGGCCCTTCCGGCGGGTCCTAGCTGTCAGGTGGAGGAATAATTATTTTGCGTGTAACAAGATGGCACTCCCTTGCTTGCGGACGTGGACCCAGCTGTCAGCCTCTCCACGTACAGTCCTCTTCCGATGGATGTCATTTATTGACCATGTTGACCATGCCGCACCGAGAGCACCAGGGCGGTGGACGACGGCGAGCCTAGGAAGGGAACGACACCGAGCTGGGGAAGACTCGGCAGTGATTGCCCATGCAATGGGGAGTATGAGGTTTACTGGTTCGGTTGGGAGTCGGGGAAGACTCGGCAATGGTTGCCCACGCGGTGGAGAGTATGAGGGTTTACTGGTTCGGCTGCCGTCACCGGAAAATAACAAGTTGTGTGGGTGAGTAGAGGAATGGCCTAGCCAGTGATGGAGTAGGGTGGGGTGGTGCAGCCTGTGCGGCAGCACAGCCGGCCACTGTAGGCGGGAGCATGCAGTGCCACCGGTGCTGGTTTTGGCGGTTGGAGCAAGAGTCGGGTGGGGCAGTGCGGCCTGTGCAGCAGCACAGCCGGCCACAGGAGGCAGGAGCAGTCAGTGCCACCGGCGCTGGTTTGTGTGGCTAGAGCAAGAAGATCTGATATTGAAGAAGCAGCATGGCTGTTGGATTAACATCCCCCGGTCACTGCTGCTAGAATCGTTTGTGGACTAAGTTGACAAAGCCTTTCGTACATGTCAACTTAGTAGACCCACAAGTCAGCCTCCAAATCTGTCCCAAACAGCATACAGCCCGAAATTTCTAGCCAGATTCAAGTTAATTTAAAAACTGAACATACCTTAATTTAAATCCAAAGAAATTTTACCCACACGAAAACAATGTAATTTAAAATATCAAAATCCGAAAGCAAAAATATTTTGGAAGTAATTGCTTTGATTTTACAGCCCATTTATTATTACTTATAGTCCATTTCTTATTACTTATAGACCATTTTCTGGGCAATTCCAAATGCATCCCTCCTCCTCTTGAAAGATTTCCGGCTCAGCAGGGCGTAGAAAAGCAAGTAGGCCTACGTTGGTTATTCTGCAAAAAACAAAAATAGCTGGGCTAGACATTTTTAGAAATGAAAAAAATGGGCTGGTCATGTGGTAAATATATGAAATAAAAGCCTGGGCTAGACGGGCCATAGCTCCCGCACAACCCAGTTGATACCCTTCTCCGTCTCGAAAAAAGAATTACTGCACGCGCCGCTGGGTCCAGGGTGTCTGCCGCTCCTTGTGTAGTTATCTCGCTTATTGACTACGTTGACAGTGGCGTGCGACCCAGATGTCAGGAAACCATCAGGAGGAGCCCTTTTTTTCTTGTAATAAAGGAGGCACTTGCTTGCCTACTGCCATGATCCTGGTGGGTCCGTACTGTCATCCTCACCATGTACAGTTATCTCCTTATTCCTCTCATTTGTTGACCATGTTGACAACATCGGAGGGTGGCGCCGCGGCAAGCGAACCAAGGCGAAACTCTCAATTTTGTCCTCCTTCCATCCTCGCAAAAAAAAGAAAGAAAATCAAACAATTGAGAAGGCGTACAGAAGAAGCTAGTGTACGAGTAAAGAGACGTTGCTGATTTTTTGGAAAAAGGATATACGTGCTCCTGTAGCTGGTTCGAATCCAAACCTAGACTATGACTATATATGGTGCTATACTACTCTGCAAGTAATTGAACTAACATATCCAACATTCGCTTCTCCTCTTCTCTACTTACTCTGCCTAGCATTAGAAGCTCTGGCCACACCAACCATGTCCACTGGCTGCTCGTCCACCTGCTCTTCAGCACGCAACAACCTGATATGGGCCAAGTCGCCACCCATACCATCGC